>NC_056469.1:25768462-25921375 GCF_008729295.1 Plectropomus leopardus
ATATATGATATACAACACATAACTGCAATATTATACACCAGAGTAAGTTGCAACTACTGTTTGCAACCATCTCATTCCTTATGCAAAGTGTGTGTGTGTGTGTGTGTGTGTGTGTGTGTGTGTGTGTATGTGTGTGTGGAATTGTGAAAAAACAGTAGAGCTGATTTAGAGCCCAGCTTTATGTTTTTCTATTTCTCAAGTCAAAAAAGAATAAAAGATGCATGTCCTCACCTGATCCTCTCAGAGTCGGAGGGGTGCGGCNGTGTGTGTGTGTGTGTATGTGTGTGTGAAATTGTGAAATTACAGTAGAGCTGATTTAGAGCCCAGCTTTATGTTTTTCTATTTCTCAAGTCAAAAAAGAATAAAAGATGCATGTCCTCACCTGATCCTCTCAGAGTCGGAGGGGTGCGGCATGTGTGTCCATGCAGATTCCTGCATGGCCTGCTGGTAGAGCTGGTCTTTGGGGAGAGGGGTGGGGCCAAGTGGACAGACCCCAAGCGAGGGGGGGATGCTGACTTCCGACACGGACGGCTGAGGGGCGGCAGGTGTGCCAGGCGCTGCAGATGAACCAGAAAAGATATCTGCAGGACAAAATAAAAAGAAAAAAGGATTGAGTCGATGACACAAATGCTGTAAAGACTCATATTCAGTTCAAGAACCACCTTACTCTCTCTCTTCTGGCCTCTCCTATTTGCTCTCGATAAATCTTTTCATAAGCTTTGCCTCACACTCGCTTTCCTTTTTACAAGTACAAAACTATTCATATTTTTTACATGCTTTGTCTGAGTGTACAGCTGCAACCAGCAATTACTTTCATTATGAACCACACTTAAGACGTTTTGTTTAATTGACTGACTAATCACTCTCATGACAAAAAAGTAACAACTATGTTTTAAATACACACATTGTCTAGCTAACACAAAAAAAACAATGATATGAAACTGCAGCAACTGTATTTGTAAGGTAGTAACCAGCTGATGTTTAGTGCCTTTATTAATATGACTTGTGCCTTTGCTTAATATGACAAACAATTAATTGACAATAGGAAAATGTTTTGTCAGTTTAATTAATAGATTGTGTAGTTTATGGTCATTTTGACTTTTAACCCTACTAAATCTGCTCCTTTCAAGCACAGAGCAGTAGGCAGCCTGTTGCAAACACGTCATATACTACAATGTATTTGTATAAAAGAAAATGGTGATTGTTGTTTGCTGTGATGGTCACAACACGTCAGTGTGGCCGTAAAGTGTGTCACAGTCACTAGTTTGAGTTCTCAGTCTTGGCCTTTTTACACATAATATCCTTATTAAACAGAAAAATACAACTGTACACCAACCAAACCACTAACCAAACTAGGACTAACAATGGCTTAACTGCCATGATAATGCATCGTAAAACAAACTTCATTCCGACTCGACAAAAACAAAATAAAGCTCAAATAAAGATCTTTAGAAATTAGTCTATTTAATCATCTAGTTTCCTGTTCCAATAATCACAAACTCTACTTTGGTAAATAAACCCTTAATTCAGAGTTTAACTGTAATAATATGCTGATCTACATGCTGTTCGTCCCTCTCAGCTGTTCACTGAGCCGGAGCTCTCACTCGTTCTTCTGAAGCAGCTACAGTAATGTTACATCGTGTTTCAACGAACATGCAATTAATGGCAACAAAAGAAATGGAAATGTAAGTTCCAGTAATATTTTAAAGGACACAGACTGCTTATTTGAGAACGCACTACTCCACTGCTTGTTTCGTCGCCACACAGTTCATGAATTGCTGCAAGTCGTGTTAACACAATATTTTAAGCTGAAGTTAGCTCGCTACACATAAAAATGCCCACCGTCCTGCAATGTTTATTTGCTATGTATATGGAACTGCCTAGTGTCATTATTAGTATTATTACTTAATCATGCATATATTATTATTAACTAGACTTGCTGGTAATAATCATACCATCATTTGATGCCCTGGTATATCAATTTTTTTAATTCTTCTCTTGTACAAGTTGGAAATACCTCTTGTAGTATTATTTATTTCTTATTTATAACGCCTCTGTTTATCTGTAGTTTTGTACTGCTGCAACACCTGAATTTCCCTTTTGGTCATCTCACCCCAAATCTCAAATGTAATGCCATTTTAAATCACATCCTCTTCTGAAATTAGTCAGCATAAAGGGATAAGAGGGTTTACACTGACATTACACTGACTACAAACTTATTTTTAAACTTGATTTAAAATTATTTGAAATGATCTTTTTATCTTTGCAACTCTTAAACTCTTATCTGCACTTTGTCTATTTTTAATAGTGATTTTATTTATTTTTGAATTTATTTTTGAATCATTTAGTAATTGATTTTACCTTGTATATCTCATTTCTTTTATAGTAAATCTGTATCTTTTATTGTGTTTTTATATTTCATCGCTTTGTAAAGAACTCTGAATTGCTCTGTTGAATGAAATGTGATATACAAATAAAGCTGCTTTGCCTTACACTGTAAAATTGCAAACTTATTATTCTTCACTAAGTAAGCGTAGAAAAAGAAATATGTCTGACCATTCCGACCTCTGTCTGTTAGGTGCAGGTTGGGAATCTCTCCATCCAGACCTGATCCCAGCGCTGCTCTCTCTGCCATCACCTTCAGAGAACTGAGAGGCTCAGGGGCCTAAAGTGGGGACAAGATGGAAACACCATAAGAACAGACAGAAAACCTAAAGATATAGGTATTTAAGAGTGAGAGAGGAATGTATGGGAGCATCAGTGACAAAATACCAGAGCAGAAAATGAATCATGAAAACTATCCACTATTGCAAACGCAACATTGACCTGCCAGAGAAGCCGCTCCTGAAACATCGCCTCTTGCCGTAAATGATGCACTAACACCCAGCAATATTTCTTAATATTGGTATGTGTTAGAAACACTGAGCAATGTCTTCAAAAGAGACAACATTCAGCAACCAGTCAAAATAAATAATAAATGTTTTCTGGCACAGCTGATACATGTAAACACATTCAATAATCAATAATTCTATCACAGATTCTTTACGGACACGTAGTCTCATTGTGCCTTCTTCGTTGTGTTTGAAATCAACAAGATGATATTTGAGTATATGCTCTAGTAAGTACAAATATATCTTGGCATGACATGATTTCTGTCTAAATGCACCAAAAGGTAAGTGTGGGCTTCTGTGTTTGATATAAAGGAGGCCCAGAACAGAGGTCTGTGGGCAGCCAGGGTTATTTTAATAATGCTATTTACAGCGGAGCACATCAATGTTCTCCAGTAATGCAAAAAAAAAGCACCTAGAACCTATCAAAGCCAGCACATTCATTTGAAAATAATCCAATTATGTGTATCATTTTTTGATCTTGAGGATCCAAGCATCATTTAAGTAAAGGATGCTAGATAAATCTTCAAGCACTGATCAGGACACAGCAATGAGAAGTCTAATTGAACATCTTGCCTCGATTACAATTAATGAATGATTATTTTGTTTGTTTTTCGTACTCACAGTTCACTGACACAGTTTTATCTGACCATGGTATGTTGCACTATAATAGGTATATGATGCATTATTGTTTATTTAAGTATCCAGAACTATATGAGAATAACAAGCTTCATCTTAAACAAACTAAATTTAGGCACATTGTGCTGATAACAGGCGAACCTCTCCTGATTATCTAAATAATTCCATCCAAAGTGTGACGAAATCTGAAACTAAAACAAAGTAGTCTGTACAAGTCTGAAGAAATTACTTTACACTAAATATTTGGCTGTTTGTTCATTCAGACACTTGGTGCTGTGAGGAGAAGCTCCGCTCTGTTTGTCTGTCTCTCTCACCGCACTGCTCTAGGACCATCAGCTGCTTGCGATAATGAAACGCCGTGGAAGCAAATACGATTCAGCTGTCAAACACTCAGCTGTATTCTGGAGTCAAAGTCGTTCACTGTATTACATGATTGTTCAACAGTTCTGCCGTCGCAAGGTTTTAGTGTGAGATTTTCCTTGGTATCAGTAGAGCATGAGACAGAGCCCAGCAAAGCATGAGACACACGGTAGGTACTCGGAAGTTGGCAACCCCGGTGGGGAAAGGATTAACTTAATATTTAAATAAACATTTTTTAAATAAAATTAAAAAGACGTGCGAGAATACGCCGGTTAGAGGTTCTGAATGTCTGTTTTGATTATTTTTCGATTAATTGCCCAGCCCTATAAACATATTTGTCTTGTCTGCCAAACATCTCCATGCAGTCAGCTGAAGAGCCTGCAGATAATATAATCTAACTTGTTCACGCCTCAGATTCTGGCTACTCAATTAGCCCATCACATAACCCTAACAAACGACTAAAAGCATGTTTTCACCACTTTCCAACATTTTCGGTATAGCAGACATGTACCTAAACTTAAACCCTTTTTTTGATTCCCACAGCAAACAGTTCTCTTAAAGAAGAGCTGCACTCATTTCCAAAATGCATATTTTTCATTCCTATGGTCTGACACAGTCCAAAAATACTGGTACACATGCACAGCTCTCTGCCAAAACCAAACTCTAGAGTGCTCACTTTGTAATGTCATTAGGTATACTGTCTGGAGCTGATCCATACACAATGAATTGGGAAAGATGTTATAGATGACGCTGAAAGCACCCAGGGGAATATTCTAAGTATATGGGAACATTTTCTATTTCAGAGCTCAGAACACTTTAATAAAATAAATTTAATTTGGGTGTTAAAAAGAAAACAAACACCTCACGGGTCCACGAAATCAAGCTTCCATTCATAGACTATGGAACGGCTGCAGACTAAATACCCTGCAAAATCACAAATTAGAGATACACTTATCTGGTTTCTGGCTTTAAGAGAGTAGCTTCACAAATGTTGACTGAACTTTCACAGGCCACAGGGCTAACTTATTGGGAGTATTTATTTCCCCTTTAAATGTAGGCGAAGTCATAACTGCTTGCTGTATTTCCTGTTCAAGATGATGATGCATAACGCTGATTGTCCACAGAAAGGGGTTGTGCACCGATATTATCAGAACAAAACAGAGCAGTCTAGAGCGGTAAGAGTCTCTCTCACAATCTACAAGATATTTAAAAATGGCAGGTTTGTGCATTGTGTCTTATCAAGCAAGAGTGTCGATTGTGTCGTGAGTCGGACAATCAACGCAGGAAAAAAAGCAGGACAGTGTGGAGAGGTTACGTTGGTACCATCCACAACTTTTGATCATGAAAAAACACACAAAAATAACCGGTCTAACGTGTAACAATCTTAACTGAACCGGATTGCGTGTTGGAAACAAGGCTAAAAGTTCTGTCTCACTGTCATGTTGCCTTACCTTGAGCACCTCAGAGGCCTGTGTGTAAGAGTGGGGCCCGTTGAGAAGACTCCCTCCTCCAGGTGTGCTGTCTGAGAACGAGGGGGACGGAGAGCTGGGAGGCAGGGTGATGGAGCTGATTAAACTGGGACCATTATCCATCCTGAAGTGGGAGCAACAGAGAGACAAGTTAACAACTATAAGTAAAGAATGAGAAAAAGCGATCGAGTTACTAACAAATAACTTACGGCTGACTGGTTGAAGAACTGAGAGACGAGGGTTGGCTGCTTTGTGACTGGCTCGGTGTGCTTAGAGCTGATTCTGTGGAGCTCTCTGCCACTACAGCACTGTAACCTGAGAGCAGGTGAGGGGAAAAGTGAGAAGGATTCATAAAGAGAAAACAAAGTCGACTTAAGCAGTTAAATAAGAGTCACAGAAGGCCAAGCACAAAAATCTGACGTACTTGTGCTTCCATTTTGCTTCAGTCCACTTGGTGGTCTGGCAGGAGCAGCATTCACCCCTACTCCTCCAACCACGCCAACATTCCCTCCATTGCCTCCCATCATGCCAACCACTCCAGGGGTAGTGCTGACAGGACTCGGGGGCACCTGAGAGGCGCCAGGGGCTACATTTTGCCCAGGAACAAGACCCAGCATACTCCCACTCAAAGAGCTGTGGGCTGGGCTGGATCCTAGCAAACCGAGCCCTATCCCCGCCCCATTGGTGGTGACTCCACTGGAGCCAGAGGTGGGGATGGAAGTGCTGCTCTCTACTGAAATGCTGGACTGGGTGGTGCTGCTTAAACCCAGGCCTCCTGATGCTGCTGCCTGAGCGTAAGGGGCAGGTGTGGAGCCTGAAATGAGCCCTGCCATTGTGTTTAAAGGAGAGGGGTGGCCACCCAGACCCAAACCAGACATCTGGTTGGCACTGCTGGTCCCTGTCAAGCCAATTTTGCTCAATCCCAGCCCCAGCCCGAGTCCCAAACTGGATGCCGGGGTGGGGACAGATGTTAGCTGAGACTGAGAGTTGGGTGCAGATGAGCTGGGTGTGCTGGGTGTGGGGAGAGAGGGTGCAGTTGAGGCTGGGAGTAGAGGGTTGCTGGGCGGGCTGGGGGTGTTGTTTGAGGGGACAGAGGGTTTTGTCTGAGGTGGCTGCTGCTGTTGTTGCTGCTGCGGTTGGTTTGGTGGCTGAGGTTGTTGCTGCTGTTGCACAGGTTGATGCTGATGTTGCTGCACCGCACTGCTGAAGCTCCCTATAAGACTGCTGCTTGTGGGAACCACGGGAATGCCTCCGACAACACTCGCCATGGACACGAGAGAGGAGGATGAGGAGGACCCAGAGGTGGTGGAGGAGGAGAAGGAAGATAGCAAGGATGGGGTCCCGTTCTTCACAGGTGACTGAAAATGACACCAGAAAAAGGCATTTAAGACAAAACGGTCCAGAGGGCAACTAAAGCTGTACAAAGTGTACGAGGAGCAAAGTTTACTGTGAACTATGGACGCCTATATATTCAGATGATGATACAAACTATATCAGAAATCTCCAACCATGGTCCCACAGAGAAAAAGCTTGTTCCTTTGTCAGTGCATGAGAACCCTTCAGCCTCCATGCCTCTACAGGACCAAGGGTGAAGAGCGCTGCACTAAACTGTTCATCTACTGGCACAGTACAGATGAGAGCCTCTCACCTGACTAACTTCACTGTCTGTCGATCGTCCCCTTTTCTTATCGTCCTCTGAGTTCTCCTATAGGAGGAGATACCTTGATATGACAATCCACTTTTGAAATGTTGATTCAGCAAACTAGTCAGTGGATTACAACAAAATGAGGCTTGAAGAAGGGTTAAAAAAATGCAAACGTAAGAGAGAGATATGTGCAAAATTGTGTCAGAATGTACTTTTTTTTTTTACCCAGCACCCTTTTATCACACTGACCCAAGTTTCAATAATACAAACACAAGAACTTACAGCAGTGCATGTGGCCGGGGATGGAGGAATGGGTGAAGAGGAGGTTGTGGAAGTGGGAGTGCTGCTGGAGTGGAGATACATCTCATCCTCAACATTGCCCTGACCTGATGGAGAAGTTGCAACTAATGCTGCAGCTTTAAGAGAGAGAAAGATGAGAAGAGACAAGCGTCAGATGTTTTCATTATAACCCACCCCCGATGTCTAAATAAAAGCATCATTATAAGGCCCCTGACACACCAAGTCAACTGTCAGCTGTCAGCTAATGTCAGGACATCCATGAGTGTCTGTCACCCCAGTTTTTGTGGCCTCTGTCAGCTATTTTCCAGTCGATTCAGCATGTTGAGTCCTGGAGGTAGGGACTGAGTGGAATCGCTCTAATTGGCTGTTCAGCTTAAGCGAATCAGTGCTCGAGAACAGAAAACACAGAAACCACTGAAGTACAGAGGGCGTGAGATTGAAACAAACTTGTTGCATTAGGTAAGACTATTTTCTTAGCTACTGAGCTCTGTCTCTCTCTCTACACACACATATATATATATATATATATATATATTGTGTTGTCCTGAATTTGTCCCATCAGTCTTCTGGTTTACCATTTAACAACGAATACAGACTACCACTGTCTGCTGGAATGGAGACTTATTCCTCTCACACAGGTGTTGAACATAGGTGCTAGTTGGTGATTGGCTGTAGTCTGCAATTTGTTCAAGTGCAACTTTTTGGCTGAAATGCAGGTGATGTGTTTCAACATGGGCCAACTGTTGTAACGCTACTAGTTCGGTGAGGTCAGTTTGGTGTGTCTGGGTCTTAACACTTCATGGTGTCTACTCACGGATGTCTTCCAGGTCTAAGTCGTCATACAAGAACTCGTTCTCCTCAAAGTCCGGGTCTTGGGAGGAATCAATGTAGTATTCAACATCATCCTTGATTTTCTGGATTGCATCCACTGGTACTGAGTCATTATCAAGCATTCGTAAAATGGTCTCCAACATGCGAATGTGAAATCGATGCCTCTCGATCAATCGCTTGAGCTCGTCAATACGATCTTGCTTCTACATGACAGACAGAGAACAAACACAAGGACAAAAATGTCAGGCATACTTTCACCAGATTACATTGCACATTGGAGGAATTTTTTTCAAGTTTTCAGAAATAAGCATTTTTGGAGGGAATGAGAGGGAGGACTTACATCTTTATCGCCCTTCTTCTTTCTTGTCTGAACTGAGAGAGATTCCACTTCACTTTCAAACTGATCCACCTGCATATTTAGAGTGTCTATCGTATTCTGCAGGTGAAGAGGAGGTCAGAAAAAAAGAACGTTAATGATATCAATCAAAATTTCTTAGGACATTTTTTTTAAATCAAACAGCTTTATTTAATTAAACTCTAGTTGTTAAGTTCTTGTTAACTTTTTCTATTTAATATCCAACAGGTATAAATAATAATGGATGTATTACTGTTAGCCACTGTCCCGTTTCTTCTTTTTCCCTCTGAGCTGGATCCACCTTCTGAGCGAGCCCCAAGCCTTCTTTAGAGTAGGCTTTTGTTTTTGTCTCACGTTCCACTACCTTGAACCGCTCCATTTGCTGAAGAAAGAAAAATCACATATACATTGTTGAGTTTACTATTTTGATGAGCTGATGACCACAGTACTCATATTTTACAGAAACAATAATAAATCTAAAATAGGAAGTTATGGAGGACCATACCGTCTCTATGAGTTTGCGGTTCTCGACTAGCTGCCTTTTGTCTTTGATCTCGTTTGAGGCCACCCATGTTTTTATCTGATCTCTCAATCGCTGGGAAAGGACAAACAGAAAAAATATAGAAAACAAATTATCACTTTCAATAACATGCATCGATGATGAGAAGTGAATATAAACGGACAGTGTGAAAGGAAATGTGTGCAGATATCTTCTCTTACCTGTAGTTTTTTAATCTCTTTCTTGAGGTCAGCCTCATATTTTTCCTTCTGATTTGCATTGGCTGCATTGTGAAGCTAAAATGTAGACAAATAAAGGAGATGCTTTAGGTTTTGCCACATCGATTTTTGAAATTGAACATAAAATAAATACAGGATGCAAAGCTCTTTTACCTTTTGCCAGATGTCTTCAAACTGTTCTACACCTTCAGCTACTTTTTTCAAACATCTATCGATCTCACCTGTAGAGATAAAATATGAAGTCCAACATACTGCATATAAATCCGTGCAACAACAAAAAAACTTTGCTGGATGAAGTCAGTCTCTGTGCATGATGTGATGCTGGACAGTGTGATGGATCCTGTGCAACATTTCTCATAAGTTTCAGTCTTACCTTGTAGTTTTCTCTTGTCAGCCATGGCTCTGACTACGACAATGTCCACATTCCGTCTGTCACACAGTTAGCTATGCACAGAAAACCAAACGTGCATTCAAACAAACCACAAATCCCTTCAACAGAGTAATCAGTACATCGGTTTACAGAGAAGTGGAACTGACGTTAACTCCAGCTAGCTAGTTAACGTTAGCTGCACAAATACCGTTATCTCTCGAAAATGTAAGCACACCATAAACCGGAACTTTTGTGCGGTCGTTTGTCTATCGTTATATTTTCTATGAACGGCGCCGATCTTGCTGTTACCAATATGACTGACATGGTTGTCAGCTAAAATTAGCCAGCTAACGTTACTGAGCTAACGTTAACATTAGCCAGTATGTTAGCTCGTCCACCTCGCTCGGTTACCAACTGGCCCGTTTAAAAACAAGTACCGCAGCGCACACTGATGGATGGAAGTCGCATTCATGCATTATCACTTAGGGGTTAAATATAGCTCGTATATGGTGGTTTTGCATTGTGAAAGGCACGATACACCAGCATCCGTTCTAATCGTTAACCTGCTAGCTAATATGGCTAACTGTCTGGCTAGCTAATGCATAAAATGCTAGCTAGCAGCTTAGCTAGCCTGCTAGCAAAATTGAGGAAAAAGGGAAACTGGGTCAAACCGAGCATTTCGACTTATACTTGTTTACGACATTTACCTAGGGTATGGGCTTTCGTTTGTCTTTTTTCAAATACAGCCAACACTATTTCCAGTAAGTCTTCTTTACTTCCAAATTGTGTTTTCTTTTCGACAAGCTCGCTCACTGTAATGTAGCTGAAGATGGACGGTAGCTAAAATCCCACCTCCGCGTTCAGGCCCCGCCCTAAACCTAATCTACGAGATCTGATTGGACAGCGCTCACGCCCGTCACTTTGAGACATCCGCTGGAATGGAGCTCGTTGATTGGCTCAGCCGTCTGATGAGTTATGATGGACACAAAACCAAAAATGCATTGAAAATCGGACATTCATAATGTTTTATGAAACGTGTACAAAATTTTTCTTTATTAACCCCAAACCTCGTAGTATGGATATTGTTATAGATTTTCAATTTTTTTATCACACGTTAAATTTCTCATCCATTCATGGTAACAAGAAACTTAACCCTTTAAAACCTAAACATTTTTGGCTGTATTTATTTCAAAAACTTAGAAAGAAGGCAATGAGCAACTTAAAAATAAATCGCCCCAAAATCAACATGAAATTAGGAGAAATAAAGAAAGAAAGGCTACAAGAAAATTACCTAAAAATAAGAAAGAACAAAAGCAAAAAAGAGGGAAAATGACCTTAAGAAAGCTGTTAGGAGAAAAAGTGTGTGTGTGTGTGTGTGTGTGTGTGTGTGTGTAAATTATAATTTCCTGGACTTTTGCCTTAGTATTTGATAGTATCTAATTATCTCACCCTTGTCACTTTTTTTAATTAATACTGCAAGAAACAAGTGAAAGTTTTGGTGGACTATTAGAATAATAAAATCAATTGCCTTTTCAGCCCACTGGATATACTCTGCTGCAATAAAAAAATGAAATGAAATTAAAAAAATTCTTTAAAACTTTATCTTGTACTTTAAAGCAGATGTTTTCCTTTAGAGACATTATTTACAGTTGAAAAAGGTAATAAATTGCAATATATTTCCACCCCAATGCAGATGTGAACATGAAAGTGATGAAATCTTTGTCTGCTTCTGGTGAGCATTAGGAAACACAATAAAATATAAGACAGCCCTATCCAAACATTTTGAAATTTTCAAAGTAAAAAAATTATTCAAAAATTTTAAAACATTAAAACATTTCATAATACAGTCAAATAGTTAATTTCAGCAGTTACTGTCATACTGTGTAAATTAAATGAAGTCAATTATATATGTATCTGGAAATGTGATGTGAAAGCTATTAAAAACACACTTACAACACTATGATATTTGCATCTAGGTTGCCAGATATTTATCAAACAAGGCTTTCCACGACAGTTTGCCGCTGGTCATAATTATGCGTTGCCATAAACTATAAGTACAAAATATGAAAACATAAGGTCATATATACAAAACAAATGCATATACAGTATGTACCAGGGGAATAACAGCTCATTTGACTTTACATGAATTCAATGTGTTCGCAATTTTCAAGTAAGACTACAAACAGTGCAAAAACCTGGCTGCGCAGAGGCAGAGTATCTACTGAACAGTTAGAGAAACTGGGTGATCCTTCATCATTGTTATATCCAGGGCTGCAGCGCACTGATCAGTGAGACAGAGAGGTTGGGCTGGGCATTTCTCCAAACTGTGTCTCTGCCAACACTGACATGTCTGATTCAGTCTGGGAAGAGGAGCAGAAACTCAGTCAACAGAAAATCAATTGTGCTTAATAACACTTATCTGCATTATAAACCACCCGTTCATGCATCCACAACTACATGTTCATCCAACTCACACACACGCAAAACACACACACTATAAGAAAAAGATCAAGGCAATGATACACTTGAATGAACAGCAGCAGTCCAGCATATTCTTCACCTACCTGCTGGTCTTTATCCTTTTCCTGCCGTGGTATTCGGTGCCTCCTCCTCTTCGGTCCAGCAGCATGATGCATCGCTGAAGACAAAGTGGAACCAGACACACCATTGAGCCGTTCATCCTCCACTCCAGCAGGAGGATCTAAATGGGCTCCAGGCTCATCCTGAAAACAAAAACAGGCGATGAATTCAAATGGTAAAGGAACTAAACAACCTTGAGAGTATTTCTTTGTTATAGTGCATCAAAAAAATTGATTAACAAAAAATCAGCAGACCGGCTGAGCTTTCAAATATGCATCCTAACAGAGGTGTAGGAAAATATTGATACACTTGAGTATCACAGTGTTTTTTTATGTGATACTTTATCGATTCTCAAAATCACTACTGATTTTTAATTGTTTGCCATTTTTTATTTTCTTAATTTGTTTACCTTAATACTTCTGCCAGTTCTTTTATTTAATTATTTTCCACCAATACAGGGAATTTTTTATTTCTTTGCTCAGATTGCACCAAAAGTAGTGTCATGATGGTGGATGTTACAGGGACTGTGCTAAATACAAAAGCAGATCCCACATTTCTGATTGAAAAGTAAATATTTTTATGCATATGGTGGTGTGTTCTTCATAATAGGACAATTCTTCTCAAATGTGATTTTAAAAATCTTGATGTATCACCTTATAATATCGCAATATATGACCATATCTTTAATCACAACCCCTGTAATGTGATACAAATCATATTGCCTGATTCTTGCCAATTCATAGCTCTATATCCTAATAGGACCCAAGCCTCAAATTAGTTGCTTAAGTATCAACTAAAGTGAGTTCTGCATTATTTCCTTATCTGGTGGCCCTGTGTCAAAATCTGGATTTAATAACCTTAATTATTTTAGTTTACATTGTGCTTACATGCTCCATCTTCCAGTCAAGAGTGTTGACCCGGCCACGAAATATAAATCAACCAACAATCAACTGTTATTGTAAAACAAGTTAATACAACTGACATTCAACATTTCAATATAAATCAATAATATTAACTTGCTGATCATCATTTTCAAAAATCAGCCTGAAAAGTGTGATCTTTTCTTCTTTTAATTGTATCACATACAGTCACTTGTTCATCACATTCTCACCTCGAGCAGTATAGTAAGCTGAGCGTTTCTGTAGTCGTCCCCATG
Source organism: Plectropomus leopardus (assembly GCF_008729295.1). Lineage (NCBI taxonomy): Eukaryota > Metazoa > Chordata > Actinopteri > Perciformes > Serranidae > Plectropomus > Plectropomus leopardus. The sequence continues at coordinate 25,781,794 of NC_056469.1, forward strand.
AGCATCTAAAGTCTTCATGAGAAACCTGAAAAATCAACAAAAATAAAAATAATCTTCACATGGGCCATCAAGTGGAAAATGCAAAAACTTACTGTTACTGTAATGGGTTTTGTACCGTCTCTCCTTCTTTAAGCGGCGTGTAATTCTTTGTACTTGATGAAGGCGACCAAGAATCTTCTGATTTACCTGAAAACATACAGAAGTAGTTACAGGGTGGTGACAGAGAAACTGATTACGGATACACCGTCATACTTATCTGATATGAGCTTTAAAAAGTAATAATCATTCTAGTCTAATACATAATGTTGAATTGAGATTTCACAGATTGCTTTCCAGACCTGACCTTTACTCAAACAGTGTAGAAAAGCTGCAGAATAATCAGAAACTATGACAGTCCTTGTTAAACACAAACACAGCAAAAGGCATTTCTAAAAAGTAGCCTGTTCTGCAGTTGCAGTCCAACAATAATTTATCAGTATTTAGTTCTGGTTCAAAAAAGTCCAAAGTGATGCAATAAACTAGGATCAGAGTCATGTTAAACCCAAATATAACCCTAATTCATAACACACTTCTAATCATGCATATGCAGGCTTGAACACACCTGTTCAATTTCTTTACATCTTCTGTTCAGAGCCAGATATTTCCTCTTATCAAGAGCTCTTCTCTCTTCATCCTCCTGTGCTGTATCCTCCAGCAGCTCGTTGCCCCCTGGTCCCAGCTCCACCTGAATATGATTACAAATGTCTGTCACAGCTACAAAATAAGATTTTGGCAGCTTTGTGCCATGCATAGGCCACATTCATGGTATATTTAAATTAGATGTTGGCTTATAAGGCTAATTGAAATAATTTATCTTGTTCTTTCTCAGAGTTGGTGCAAAAACTAGTAATATTTGGTACAATTAGAACAAAGAAAGCTATGTGTAATGCTTGTAATGACTTTGTGGCACAGGGAGCTCTGGTTATGAGATGTACCCACTGACTCACATCAACATCACCAATATTGCTATCATAAACATTAACGTCACCTCTCCGGGTCCCAGCTCCACACCGCCAGGCTCCAGCTCCGCCTCCAGGATGTGTCCTCCAAACAGAGGAGGCAGAGCCAAACCAGAGAAATCCTCCATCATCTGCAAAGGATGAGAGACAAGATTCTGTGTTATTATATATATTTTAAAATGTGTTTAATTGAATAATTTATGCACATACGGTATGATCAATCACTATGCCTCCAATGCCAAACTTGAAAATCAATTTTAAGGAATTTAACATCATGGAAGAAGAAAAAGTAGCAATACCAGAGTGTAAAAAATTGCCCCGCATTCAAACTCTTATTTGAATTAAAGTATTAGCATTAAAATATACTTGAAGTACCAAAAGTAAAAATAGTCAACATGCAGAATTTCCCATTTTAAAATTCTAGAATATAACTGTAATATAGTGATGCTTTAAGTGTCACTAATGTTCCAGCTGGTAAAGGTGGAGTTTTTTAAAAATATGTTTATACACATCTTAGTAGCATAATCTATAATACTATATCACAAGCCATTAGTTGATATATAGTTTGTATTCTCAACATAAATCGAGTGGTCATCATAAGACACAAGCAATATTCACATCATATTAATCCACTGACACATCCGTCACACTGTACCTTTACTGATATTTGCTGCTGATAATCTTTACACACTTGTACTTTTATACTGTTTTTATACGTGATGTTGCTGACATTTGCACCTATATAGGTTAAAATGTAATGTGCATTGTCGCTTACAGTCGTGTCTTATTTTATATCTAAATATGTGTGAGGATTTTTTACAGTACGTACCATTTGTGAACGGCACATTTGCAGAGTCGTTAAGCTTGCATAATAACCATAATTAATATTGAATCTGCAAAGTAACTACTATCTAAAGCTATCAAATAAATGTGGTGGCGTATATGTGCCTAAAATGCAGGGATGTAGAGGTGTAAAATAGCATAAAATGTAACGATTTCGATAAAGTAACTTCAGATTGTACTTGAATAAATGTACCTAGCTGACGATAAATTCCACCCATAGTAATTTATCTGCGGTAACTTGTGGTGGGCTTTTGTAAATGTCAGCGACGTTTTATTGAGTATATTTGAGTAATGCTGAAAACAATCGTTAAATAAATCCCTGGCGCAATTAATGACGGAATATAACACTTGGCAACGTGATATTAATTCAACCAGTACTCACATTTATGGAGGATGAGTCCAAAAACACTGGTGCTCAGCAGCAGCTGTGAGTCCTGCGGGGTTAAAACTTCACAACAAACGGATCAAAACGGTTAATCTGATCTACAGACGGTGTGTAAATCTGTAGTCTGTTAGCTGTAGGTTAGCTAAAAGCGTTTACCATCATTATAATTTGCTAAAAATCAAACGTCAGTCGAAGCAAACGCAGCTAATGTACATCCTCCCTTCGACTAACTCATGTTTTTATGCGACAGGCGCAGAAATTACACGTCAGTTGCTAGTTACTACATTTCCCATGAGCGCCCGACGGGTTGAAACTACACCAGACAACATGGCGGGTATGTGACTATTTTGTCATCTTTTTTACAAACATCCGGTGACATTCGCTTCATTTAGACCTCCATTTAACATTTGTACATACTTTAAACATTAGAAACGACGCTAACGATGACTCAAAGTTATTTTCTCACAGTAATAATCATTCGAAATAAAACGAAAAACGTGACCTTGGATGTGGTGCTAACGGTGGCTATCGTTAGCTAACCGTAACCTGCGGTGGATTTTAACCTGTTTTTGTTATTTTACCTGCAGGAATCGCAGCGTTTCTGAAAAATGCATGGAACAAAGAGCCTGTTATCTTTGTCTCCTGTGGGATCGGACTGATAGGTCAGTGTTAACTAACCTCCTGCATTTAGTTCAGAAATGTGTTGGTAGAAAGGAAGTACTGCACTTAGTTACGGTCATGACAACAGAGACACGTTATATGAAATAGAGATAATTAGTTTTATTACAAGTGGTGGACCCAAACGATTCACTGGCGTTTAAGGGTACACGATGACCACAAACAGGCCCTGAAAAAAAAACAATTTACTGTTTCTCTGTTTTGCAACTGAATTTTAAGTCACTTTTTATCCAAAATTAAAGCATGTGGTCATCTCTACTAGAGAACAGGTATTATGTTACTTCTGTGCAACTAAAAGAAGAAAGCCATGAGAACCGCTGATAGATTCTGTAGATTAATGTACCTCAAATGGGAATAAGGTGTGCTCTCTCTATGCCCTGTTTTTTTTGTTTTTATATGAGCTTTTCTTATTCCTTATATTTTTTTGGTCAGCTGACCAGTGTAGACACAAGTGCAATATAGACTGTAATTATTGTATGTGAATACAACTTTGTATTTCCTCAGGTCTTGCTCTTCCAATTGTCAGCCCCATCACAAAGTACACAGGAATGATCAATAGGTCTGTGCCGTACAACTACCCAGGTAAACACTATTCACACTGATCATTTTACGTAGGACTGGTTATCATTTAAAATATAATTACAATGGCGGGACCGGGGTTCATGCTTATTTGCTTGCTTTTTCAGACATATTTTGCATAAACGTTTTTCCTGTTGGAATCTGTAATAACTTGTTCATAAATATTGTGGTAAGGTAAAGAAAAAGGGGAAATAGTCTTCAGCACAACACTGGCATGCCATGTGGTTGTAAAATGACACCAATAGCAATTGATAACTTTTTTTTCTGCTTCACGTTTTGGTGGCATTTTGGCACACTGACGTGCTAAGCACACCACACCACTGACTTTAGGGAGTGTAGCTGCTACAGTCGAGGGTTAATTACACGTCACATTAAATCAAAGAACACTTGCGGTAAATGGCTGTGAGCAAAACCCTGCAGTCATTTTTTCTAGGTAAGGAAACAAACAGGTATCATTTAACCGGAGAGGTTTTGATTCTACTTGGAACAGTTATTACCTTAAAGGTAATAAGTACCGATACCCCGCCCTCATTTTACAGCAGGTTGTGTCCGAGTGTCACTGAAAGATGCTACACAGTGCACACACAGTGCTCACATGTAAAACAAACACGTCAACCCCCGGCTTATCAAATGATATGTTTCTTTCCCTCACTTTTCCAATGCAGTCCCTGTGAGAGATGATGGAAACATGCCTGATGTCCCCGCTCATCCCTGTGAAGCAAAAGGACCCAACTTGGAATGGCTCAAAAAGTTATAACTTCACATTCACACAATCAAAACTTGTGCCGTTCCCCCCGTTCATATGTGTCTGCATCGCTGCTCCACCTGTCAGTGTCCCACAATAAAGATTTATTTAATTCTACTTTTGTGTCGCATTCTTTGGTTCGGATACATTCAATACAGCAGGAGTGAATGCATCTTTTAGTACATTGGCACGTTTCGTCATCAACATTTCAGGTGTTTTCGCTTGAGTTGAACAAGGCTTTAGTCTAGAACTTTAACATGAAGCTGTATTTGTTTTGTGATTTGGACTTTTAAAAGAAGTTCAATGGTTTTTTAACTTTTTTTTTTAAATTTAAGGTAAAATTGCGTTTGAAAGTTAAACAAATACACAAAACTAAAAACTTTTCATTCACCTTTCAGAGTGAACCCTAAAATTACCTTAACTAATTTTTTAAGTTTGAATGAAATCTTTTTCTGACTTTCCTCTCTAAGACAAAAAAAAATCACATTTGCAAATGTGTTTCTTTTTTTTTGTTGTTTTTTTTTTAGACAGAAAACTCGACTTGGTATTTAAGATTTCTCTGATTTTCCAGAGCTGCCCGTGAGTTTTGAAACTAAGCTTTAAACAAAAACCCTGATCCTTCAGAAGAGGCTTAACCTAACAAAGCTTGAATCAGATTAACACAGTTTAAATATGAATTCTTTGTTTCATACGAGCATTATTCTACTTGCATGAGTTAGAAAGATTAGCAGAAAAATATGTGGAGCAGTGCTGCGTGAAGCCTGAGCTGCTACAGTTAAAATATAAGTGTGGGTTGTTCAATAAGATGTAATGCATTTTAAAGGAATAGTTTGGATCTTTTGAAGTAGAGTTGTATTTGTATTTGTATTTATCCATAGAGAATATATTACATACAATAGATGTCAGTCAGCTCTCCCCCAGTTCGTGGTCCCCAGTGGAGGTAGCTGAGCAATGTACTGCTGATGACTTAGTTTAGCAGCAAAACATATTTTAGCCACCTGAAAAAAGTCCCACAAAAAAAGATCCTTACATTTTAATATGATTTTTGGAGCCACTATATCTCTTTCTCTTCAAAGCCAGACTCCATTGAGAAAAACAGTAATTTAACATCGCTGAACACGGGAGCTGCTGGTCTTCTGCTACCTCGATCAGGTATCTTGTTTGTGTTATTGTTTATCTCTGGCATTTAAAGGGGTTAGTTTGGATTTAACGAAGTCACATAATAACACAAACTGACTAACTGATTGAGGTAGAGGCAGACCAGCAGCTCCCACGTTCAGTGAGCTAAAATGACTTTTTGTCAATGGAGTTTGGTGCCTTTGACGAGAGCACAGATGGGAAAAAGTTTCAGTTCTCTGTCGGAGAGGGCAGTCTGACGGCCAGGTGAAGATATCTCAAAATATACACTTAAACTGATATTGATTTTATTTTTTAAGATGCTAAAATGCATTTCCCTGCTGCCCCCTGTCTGCAGCAGTATATCGCTTAGCTTCCATGCAGGTACTCCTGCCTGCATCTCCAAAATCGCAGCGTGCCAACAGACGTCTACAGTATTCAACACACTGACTACTGATAAGTAGCCCATACAACACCCCTGCAAAAAATCTGAACTATCCCTTTAATATCTCTTTGTCTCTATTCATGCATATACTGTGTACTCCGTACTCCGTAGACAAACTCAAACATAAACATACGGTGCAAAAGTGGACAAAAAAGTACTTCATAGAACTTTTATTTCACATCACGACAATATTCAGTGTTTCAGGTGAAGAAAATCTTCAGCAGTATTCATCGTCATAATAAAAAGTCTTCTGCAGTCGGCGGGATTTCATGTATAAACAATTTAAAACAGACAAGTCTGTTTACCTTGCTTCATATTTTTTTCACAGAACTGAGGAACTGTGTAAAATGAGTGTGCAACAATATTTCACTGTGGAAGAAGAGTTTTGGACTTTGCATAAGTTCCTGTTTTTAGTATTTTTGCATAAGGTTCCTCCATCTGCAGTTGATAAGAGGACATATAAACTTTCTGTATACATGTACAACAACATGGAGTCTAGCTGTAAACATGTCCGTTTATTTTGCCATAAATGTCATGTTACATATTTATATTTTTAATAACCCCCCCATGTATTTCTTACAACATATGACACACTTCAGATTAATTTATATGTATATACTAGATTATTTCCCTGTTTCGATTTCTACAGTCACATGCATTTTAGAGCATCATTAATTTTATTATATTTTTCACTGTATGACTTGCCCCTAGTGCAATTTGTTTATTTTATGTATTATTTATTCTATTTGTTTTATTTGCAACAGTATGAGATTTTCATCGAACATGAACGGTTTTAGAAAATATTGTGGTTTCACAGTACCTCAAAACTGTTATTATTATGATCAGTTTCACTGACCTTTAAATGACTGTAAAAATGAAGCACAAATTACTATAACTGAAACTTGAAACCATTATTTTTTAACAATGGAAGTATATGTAAAAAGTCTAGCTTTTTTTAGAATAATTAAAATAAAGGTGAGATTCTCCACAAGGTTGTGTTTGTTTGGTTTTTTTTTTTACATATTGTATATAACACAATGTACACAGTATGATAACATCTAATTTTCATACCATGATATACCTTAGAACTGGTATACCACTGCAACACTATTTAAAATATATTCAGACTAATATATCATTCTGTATTATTACTGTTTCTGTGTGATTTCCCGTTCTGAATCAGGAGAGAAAAGTGTGAATAAAGCGACGGACGTGCGCATGGAGGTTTACTGCTTCTGCAGTTTCTTCAAAGTCAAACTGTTCTACCAAAGTGAAATATCATTTAAAAAGAAATCAAATAAAAGTCATACAATCACACGTTTTGAGCACTATTTACAAGCATGACTAAGCATTAGCTCTATCATTTCACTGTCACCTTTATTAATGATGCCATACTACTCAAAGTAATATTTATGCTGTTAGAAAGGATTTACTACAACCCTTGAGGCTGATGTTTTGAATCTTCAAGGTGCTTAAAGATCACAGAAACTCAAGGCAGTTACAACAACAACGGTTTCAGTTTGCACAAAGTTTCACCTTTAAACCACAGTTTTCTAAAGGCGACTACAGAGCTACAGAAAATTACTTTGGATATCTCTAGTTTACCATAAACACTTGCTAAGACGTTGATCAACTTCCCGTTTGCTCTCTTCATCACTTTCATTGATACATTTCCCCATTTAAACGCCATCTAATCGTCTGTCTCGGCTTTTACATCTCCCTTGAAGATTCTGCTCAGTCTGTTCGGTAAACGTACAGCTACAATCAACTAGCCTAGATGTTTTCTAGCTTTAGATTTGGGACTGAAAAGGAATCAAGAAGACATCAAATCCAAAGACTAAGCACTCAATTCTTAACACTTTGAACCCTCCACAACATGCTACTTTCTAAAATAAACACTCAGTTATAACACCATCCAAACGTTCAACTATTATCTGTCACTGTTTGTGTCTGTGGAGCTTATAAGCTTCTCTGTTTCTGTGTTTCGATGGACTTTCTTTGTATTAAATAAGTATTCCACTCAGAAAAAACTCCTATTGATGAATTATTTAAATAATCAAATTTAAAGGTCCAGTGTGTCTGTTGGCAGAAATGGTATACTATTTAAAGCAGCTAATGAAAGAAAGAAAAACAGTAGCAGGAAATGTCCGCAAACTGGGGAGACGTTGAAGTCCCGGAGCTCTTCACTCCCTGAGCAGAGGATGAGATTAGCTGCATTACAGGGGCGGTGAATGATTGTTATTGCTACATTATGCCATTGTCATTGTATATAATGCGCTGCCGACGTGTATGTTATGTTTCACACCAAAGGTCAACGCTGTTGTGTTACATGAGTCGCCTTTTTTGCTTAGGGGATGCCTGCATGCTGTCTAAAATCACACAACAGGACAGCCTTATGCGGCTGTTTTTTGTTTCTGTGTGAAAATACAAAGGCGGTTTAAATAAGGGACCTTGTAGCGGCCCTATGGAGTACTGCGGGATGACGTTTTTTTAAATGGTGATGCAGAAGTCAAAGAGATTTTTTCTGTTGACTTTTGGATTTAGACGTTTATGATACTTATTTTGTCCAGCAAGATAATCTCCACAAATGAGCGCCACTTTTATGCTACTGAAGCGTAAATACAATCACCAGAAGTAAAAAGATAACGTTAAGCGTCACCATAACAACAAGGCTGTAACACCATGTTTGGCATGATAACGGTCTATAGACTAATTTAGCCACTTTTTTAGCAACTGCCTTTTATAACACACAAAAAAGCTTCAAAATTTACTGACGTATTAAACGTCAAAGGAACAAATGTCAGAGTCTCTTAAGCTTGTGTTAACCACAGACCTTATTTAAGGCTTCTGACCAAAAACTCATTCAAAAAACATTTGACTTTAGGATGAGGGAACCAGGAGTGCTAAAATGCCAATTCATCTGCAGTTTTTAGGACTCATTCCTGCACCACTCTGTGTAAAAAAGGCTACTGACTCTGGATAGGCCCATTAACATTTTTGCATCGACCATAACTCTCATGCTTGGCATACAGAAGAAGTTTCCACTAAATCCTACACACTGGACCCTTAAGGTAGAATCTGTTTTCACAATATATTTTGAATCCAGGTATAGAGTTAGACTAATCCAAAAATCTACATTCATAAAATACTAAAATATAACTTTACAGCAGCAGAATGTGTTAACTGGTATAAACATGAGATATGACTGACAGGGAATGAACACTCAAACAGCATTTCCCATGTTCAGTCATTTTAAGGTGAAAAGACACAAAAAAAACCTCAATGTGCCAATGTCATTATAATATGCCAACTCAACCAAACAACCACCTTTTTAAAATTGAAAAAGACAACTTGAATAAATTTAAAAAGTTCACCTTCACTGAAACCAGGAAACAATCTGGCAGCTTTTCTAAAAAATATAATATCGCCATAGCACTTTTTAGAGTAGGAGCCTGTCCTCTTTCTGTAACACTTCATTACAAAGTGAAAGTTCACAACCTGCAGGTAGGAGCCAGTCCCCAGATCTACCCAATAAAGAAAACCTGTCTGAATATGGCACAAATAAAAACAACCAAAAAACTACATTAAAGGTTAGGTCGAGAAAAATAATTGCACTGTAAAACAGTAAGAGAGATAAAAGGCATCTTTTATAGGCCAGAAAAAAAATTAAAATGTTAGTTATTCTGGATGATACAGTATGTGGATCTCAAACACTAACCTAAGTACATCCGCACTTCTGTTTCATTAAAACTAGACTAGATTTTATTTAAATGTACACATTTCACTCAGAATTTTCAGATTTTGTAGTGGTTTTGTTTCTACGTCTTTTCTATTATTTTCCGCAATATTGAATTATGGACTGTAATCAGCCTTTACAAACCTTTTGAACTTTGATTTAAAAATATTCTACTTACGCAGCCATAGTCTGTAACTGATTAATTTGCAAAGTAAAGAATCAACATGACCCACTGAGATGTTGCCAGGATTCAGTCTGAGGTTTGATGGACTGACAAACCACAGAGATCTGGATCGCTGTCTGGATAAAACTCTTACTCAATGATGGGAGCTGAGCGATCGTTGGTGACTGTTTTTCGGAGTCGGATGTGGGCAAATGGATTCATCCTGAAAGGAGGAAATGAAAACAAAAAGTGTGAGAATCGCATGTTATATAACCTGGCAATTAAAGAGATACTGTCGTACAGTGTTTCTAAAATGAGGGTCCAGGTACCCTTACAGGTACTTTGGAGTCTTTTGGGAGTATATGTGAGATTTTTGCAGTCATGCATAATTTCTTAAATAATTATATTATCATAAGTTCAATTCAAAAAAATAAATGCAAGTTTGATGAAAAAAAACATTTTACATTCAGTATTCCTATTTTCAATTGTTAACAGCAGTGAACTGTCCACTGCCAAAACAAATGCAATCAGAACCAAGTTTAGGTTTAGGTTTACTGTGGGTTTCAAAGTAAATTATTTAGCGATTTGCAGGGTAATTAGCTTAAATAAATATTTTAAAGTAGGTACATTATTGAAAAAAAAGACAACCATTAAATTAGTATTGTACATATACAGCTGTGGGAATTGCAAGGTTAAAAAAAACCCCAAAACTTAGTTTACATATTTCCATCGCTAAGCGCTACATCACATGTTTCGTTACTCTGATTGGTTGTAGATCTATGCTGTTGTGTCCAGAGTACATGAAATCTACAGGTGTTTATTAAAAACAGAGGTGCCTCTGGTGGACATATGCAATCTGGTCTGGTGATGTCAGGCTTCCCTAAGCCCGATATTCCCTTTAAACTGACTGTGACATGTAAAATTGGTGGAATGTCCCTTTAAAGACACACAGAGCAGCTTTGATATGATAAAAGTTACCTGGTTGGGGACGGGGGAGGAGAGACCAACTCTGCAGTGATCTGTATGTGAAGAAGAAATAAACCTCCATCATTACGAAGCCTCTGAATCTCTTCCATTAACAACGAGGCTCAGTCTGGACAACAAATTGACCTTTGACCTCTTTCCCAAAAGTTTCTCGTTTCTGACCTTGTTGCTGTCGGCCATGCTGTATGGCCGCGGGCGGAAGGTGCTGACCCTCTGGGGAGGAAGGGAGCGCTCCTCCTCTGACTCCGGGGTGAGCGCTGGGAGAGCTGGAGACACCAGTTTGTCGAGCTGTCCCGTACTGGTGCTGTTAGCCTTAGATAAGAAGAGGGAGCTGGACGAGAGGTCAGACAGAGAGGAAAGAATATACGAGGAAAGAGACAGAGGAAACACGATGAGAGGCGAGAGATGATAGTTTTGCGTGAATTCATCAACAAAGCTGTTGGTGTTGGAAGTGAGCGTGTTGGGGAAGCGGCGGTGGAAAGACTGAGAGGGCGAACTCTCAGCAAGTTTCATCCTGTGTGCACTTTCTGTGTGTCTGAGTGATATTAGTTTCAACATGATAATAATAATAATAATAATAATACACTTTATTTATGAAATTAATCAGGCAATTTGAAGAAAAAAAGAAACTGCAACCCCAACAATAACATAAATACCTTTTATGAAGCAAATAAGCAAAAGTTGGCAGTTCAGTGCCCAAAAAATGCACTGAGGCATATAAAATCAGACAATTAGTATAAAACAATAATAAATGAGTAAAATACTTGATGACAGTATAAGATGATAATTATGATACTAAAATAAAACATATTTAAAATGAACAGTGTGCTAAAATTAATAAAAGACTTTCTTGAACAGATATGTTTTAATAAGTGATTTAGAGGATGTTACTGATTCTGCAGTGACCCCAGTAAGTTTTCTGCGAGTCAGTCAGTGTTACAACTTTTTACTTTTCAAAGTATTGCTGGTATACTGAGCTGTAAAAAAAACTAAAAGGAAGTAAAGGAGCATTTTTGTCATTAACAGCTTCAAAGGTCATCCATAACCTTGATGAGATGTGATGTTTGTTCTTTAACTTACCTCTCGAGGTGATCGATCTTACTCTGTGTGGACTGAGTGTAGGAGAAAGGGAACCAGCCTTTCCTGTAAGGACAATTTACAAAATGTGACTTTTGATGAGTGAAGAAAACAAGAGTGTCAAGTAGCAAGTCAGTCCATGTGGGAAGAAAAAAACCACAAAAACAAAAACACTGTTGTATGAATATAAACTTGTCAAGCTGGTGCCAGAGAGAAAGAGAGAAACATGCAATATGAGGAGTAAAAAGCTAATGCAAGGCTGTAAACAAACTAACACTGTAATCAAATTACTTTAACGACGCCACCACAACGAGATGACATTTTGTAGTCTCATCTAGCCACTTGTTAGAGACCGTCTTTTTTAAGCTTCAAATTTTACTGTTGGACAGCCTGGAAAACCTTCATACATTCATATGATGACATTAGAGGTAATCTGAGGCTTTGATTCAATAATGAAAAACCATAACCCCAAAACTGATGTTAAAGATTTTAAACAGACAAATCCAAAGCAACACACAACCCAGGCATAACATTTCTTTCTTTAAATTAAAAAAAGTGGGGTATTTACTGAAGGATTTTATGTCATAGAATTTTTTTTTACGTATTTAACCACAAACTTATATAAGTGAGTTACCAACATGGGAACCAGAGACTCTTTTCTGGGTTTTTGGACTCATTTCTTGCACATACCGTCCAGTTCGTTCATTTTGACCGTAGTGCCACCCGTCTCTGGGCTCAGAGATGAGCAGGGCGATATTGTCACCAGGCAGGAAGTGCAGTAAGCAAGCCCCGCTCCCTACGCCGCCGCCCTCCGATGGTCCTGGAGTGTGAGCGAACAGGGCCTCCACACGGCTAGGTCCAGATAACGGCAGCATCCTCGGGAGGCTGGAGCCTAGGTAGAGGACACAGTTAGAGAAAAACTTAACATCACACCCCGTTTAGATACTTAGGCAACAGCCTTTTTATGTATATTCCTTTTAAATTCCTTATTGGCTGCTGCGTTAACGAAGATTCAAAGGCCTGCCATGCTGAGTTCAAACTGTTAGCCTATGAACAGGGGATTTGAAATAGTGCATGCATGTAGTCTAGAGCAGCAACAATTAAATGGTTAATCATGTAGTTGTCAATCCGTAAATTCCAAGGTTGCCACATGTTTTCATTGAAAAAAAATTCCCCTAATTTTTCATGACTTTTCAAAGATCCATAATAAAATTAAATGACAATTTACATCGTGTACCACATTCAGAACTGTATAGTGTACTTTACTCCAATGGTAAATTATTGTATGAAAATTAAACAGTGGCTATTTACAATCTCTAAAAGTTGGTTTTGTTTGTTTTACATTACGCAGAAGGTTATCCATTAAAGATAACATAATTCCATGACTTTTCTGAAATTTTCAAGGATTTCATGACTATGGTACCCTGAAATTCATCACAAACTAATTTAATAATTACCAAATCCATCATTTTTTTGTGAAGAAAAGTGAAATTTACCTTCTAAAATGTGAATATTTTCTGGAGCCTTTACTCCTCTCTGACAGTAAACTGAATATCTTTGGGTTGTGGATAAAAAAATACACGATTCTCTTTGGCTTTTGGAAACAGTGATCAACATTTTTCTCTATTCTCTAAGATTAATAGATAATGAAAGCAATAGTTAGTTGCACCCTACTTTAATCCAGCATTGCTGCAATGTATCTCACTGATATTGACCTGACTGTTAAGTGTTCACTCTTCTGCAGCCATACGTATTAAAGTACTGCCAACGCAAAAACAGCATTTACTTTTGCTGCTACTTCACATAAAAAGATATATTTTTTGTTAGGAAGTAACAGAGTTTTAAAAAAGGATGTTGAAATTATTTTTGACATAATTCTTTCTCAAAACGGCTTGAATTTGTTTGACTGCACTGTAACACAAGTTGCTTTTCCTTTGTATTCCTGACACAGTGACTGTTTTCTGTTTACTGTATTTGAATGTCATAATGAATAACAACAGTAACAGTATGAATGTGTGATTCACTCATGGTCATAGGTATATATTTTCGGAGGCGTGAGAGTCCTTCGTTGTCTACATGCAGGCATGTAAGGAGGCTCCAGAGTGTCTGAAAGTTAAGATACTGTAACATCAAGACCTTATAGATGTTTACACTCTAATGTTTGATGCATCTGACATGTGAATCATCGCTCTGTTACTTTAAGGTTTGATATGTCTTTGTCCATACACGTGCTGTACCAAGAGCTTCTCGCATCTGATTTGTGTGGGGCTTTTTTTATAAAATCACATGATTACCAAACCAACTTGGACTAAAACCTTAAAGATTACAACTTAAAAGGGGGGACACTCGAACATGAAGAGGAGACTTATCCCATCTTACCCTGAAAGCCGCCCAGCCTCATTTCACTGACAGGTCTCCTCGGCAGTGGAAGTGTTGCTGTTGCGCACATGTCAGCAGTCTTCAGCCAGGGAATATGTGACGGAGATGAGGTGTTGCTGCCTCCTGGTCCCACCTGTTGGTGCAGTAGCTGCACAGGAGTCATGGCCCTGGAGAGAGGAGCACTGTGGGGCAGTGGAGGACTGTGAGGAGCACTGTGGGGGATTGGGAGGGTCATGCCATGCAAGGTGCCGCTGGCCGGGGAGATCTGGCTGAGCGACATCACCGTGGAGGGGATGAGGCTTGGCGAGAGGTTGGATGTGTTGGTGGCCAGGAGGAGCGAGCTCTGCTGGGCCGAGCCGCTGGACGTGGTGGGGGTGGATGCAGCGGGGCTGGCGTTGCTGCTGGCGCTGCTGTCAGGGAGGGGGCTGGCTGAGGCACTGAGGGGTGTGCTGGTGTGTTGAGGAGACGCTCCTCGTGATGAACCTCCAGCAGCTCCTCCACTGGAGAGAGAGCGGAAAGTCTGAGGGGAGCCCTGAGGAGGACCAGTTTCACTCTGGGAGGAGGAAGATGGGAGCGAACGCTGCTGCTGGGAACGACTTGAGTCTCCATTCAACAGAGGAGGGACTTCTTGAACAGAAAGCCTCTGAAAAACCAAAGACAGATACTGTTAACTACTGAAATTAGAATTCACTGTTAAAATATAATATTGTGAATGTAGGGTTGGGGTTAATAAGTACCAGTGGTCTGGACTCAAGTCACCTGAATTAGACTTGAGTCAGACTTAAAGTCCCTTTAGCGGGGAAAATAAAAAAACGTCAGAAACCCAAGAAGAGCATAATAAAAACAATAAAATTACAGTAGGTGACAAAATGATACATAGGAAATAGAGAGAAAGACACAGAGAGGGAGTGTCTAGTGTGTAGGATTTATTGGCATCTGGCGATGAGGTTGAAGAGCTGAATTTTCTCCTGCGTGCCAAATGTACTGGAGAACTACGGTGGCCAGGTGAAAATGTGAAAATGTGAAATGGCCCTATCTAAAGACAGTGTTTGGTTTGTCTGTTCTGGGCTACTGTAGAAAAACATGGTGAACTTCGTGGAAGACGACCCACTCGATATATTGATATAAATGTCTTGTTCTACAGTAACGAAAACACAAGGATTCTTATTATCAGGTGATTATGGACAATTGAAAACATGGTTATGAACATTATATACAATTTCTTCCAACAGATGGCCCTAAACCCTACACACTGGACCTTTAGGAACATATTAGGACTTAATTTGGGACTTGGCACAGAGTTTAATAACCAAGACTTGAGAGTTACTTGTTACTTGTAAACAAATCATTTTGTCTCTCCTCTACCAGGAACAACTACTAACAGACTTGTTTTGTTGTTTTTTATTTCATACAGTCAATCCACCATGTAATCCCTCTGTGAGAACCAACAACATTGCGGTAGGGAACAAGATTAAGTTCAAAGAAAACATATCAACATCTGACAATGTATAAATAATAATGATCTGACCTGCTCTGGCTGCGCAGAGCCGATCTTGGTGTGGCGGAGGACCTCGGCTATCCCAGCGGCCCCTGAGCTTTGAGGCGCAGTGTGACGGAGCAGATTCAGAGCACGCTCAGGGAGTTTTGTGGGCTGAGAACACGACTGCTGCCAAGATGACAGTTTCTGTGACAGAAGCTCTCTCACCTGGATTAGATTCAAAAGAACAAAATGAGAAAAACACAACACTTAAAATGTATACCTTTTCCATTTTGTAAACAAACTAAAGTTGGAAAACCCAACAATGGGCCTTATGCAGCAACATTCTCTTAAATTTGTCTTATATTTTCGCTTAATAGAAAATAGAAGAGAATTTGACTCCAGATGCACCAAACACTCTTAACCATCCAAATCTGCTCTCAACAGGTGTGCTCAATGATGAATCTCACTTGATCTTAAATCACAGATTAACATAGGTTACGCCCATTAAACACTATATAAGGGCAGGTTTTGTGCCGTGTGCAAAGACTCTGGCACATGGCCAAGACTGGAGAGACGACACCAAAAAGGCTGGAGGAAGAAGAACTGATGTACTGTTAAATAAAGTTAAATTAAATGTGATTTCAGGAAGATGCATTTAGATATTAAAAGTAAAAGTACATATGCAAAAGGGTTTAAATTAATTTAATGAATCAAAATAATGAAAATAATGAAAAGAAACAGCAGCATTTCCTCAGCCATACAGTATATATGAGGTCTGGAACCACACAATGTTTTTTGCATTAAAAATGACTTGCATGAAAGAAATAGTTGCCGATTGATTTTCTAATTAAGTGCATAATTGTTTCAGCTGCACTTGTGTATTTTAATATTTTTGGTTGGTGTGAAAAATCACAAAATGTAAAGTAGTTATCCAATATTAGAAGTGTAGAAAAAGTGAAATATTTCCCTCTGAAGTGCATGCATTTTTGAATGTTCCTAAAATATAAATCTTATTTTTCCTTGTGTTGGACAACAATTTATGGACAGTGAAAATGAGATGTTTTTCTCTTATCTTGGTACGAGTACACTGTACTACGCGTAAAATTTTATCTTACCTAAGAAGAGCAAAAATAAAAACATGTTGGTGAATCCCAAAAATCAGTGGGTACAAACAAAATAAGAACAAATCCTGGATACGAGCAAAAATAAGAGAAAATGTGTTCATATATAGTTTCTTGCATGAGGCCCAATGTGTTTATCAGTCCTTCAGTACTTTCCAACTTCCCTTTCCCCACCTGAGACACCCAGCCACAAGCTGATTGCTTCCTAATGAACATGTGAATCTTCAGAATCAGGTTACAAAAACCACTGGTAGGTTCGGAACTATTTTTACCTGTAGATTAATACATTTGGCTCATAGAAAGCTGAAATAAATAAGTAAATGTGAGCAGATCACCTTAGAGTGGTAGTTGATGAGCAGTTTTGTGACACAACACTGTCTGTCCACCAGGAAGCAATATCGTCTCCTTTCCTCAGTGAGTGCAGACTTGTAACCCGCGGCAACCAGCGTGTCTAGCTCACCTTGGCGTCGACTCATCAGCTCCACAAACTGAAGAAAAAGAAAAAGTCAGAGATTTCACTGCAAACGTGAACATCTGAGAACATGCACATACCATCCTGCATTCACAATCACCTTCATACATGTTGAACTCAAAGATCGAGTGACCTTTAACGCACATTGTATGAAGAGAAGAATGTGTGACATGATTTCCTGCCTGTTGCACAATGATGAAATCTTGTTTCCTGCTGCCCCGGTGACCTTTTCTTCTACCATAACCCTCCAAGTGGCTTAACCCTCTCACCCTCTTATATCATTCATATTCCTTCCAGTAAAGACTTGTGCACTAAGTTGCATTTTAGAATCAGCTGAGGCAGATTGCTCTTTAATCGTATTCACACTGGCCTATTTCTTACACAAACACTCGGTTTTTTAATCTGCCGTAAGTCTGTGTGAGGTGTTTAGGATCTTTTTACACTTCACGTGTGTGCGTTTTACTGAAAACTTAAACATGTTTTTGTTTTTTTTCTCTGCTGCACACGTGGAGCTCTGGGCTTCACTTACCTGCATCTCTCTGTCTCCGTATTTGTTGGGGTGACGACTGCCCTGGCTCTTCCTGCGTAGTTTCTTCAGCTGGGACTGGCAGCGCTCGATAGACTCAGATTTTGACCTCCGCTCACTCTGATACTTCTTTAAGGTGGCCTGAGAGGGACGCAGCAAAAATCTTTATTTATTTTATACTTGTGGGATGAAAGGAAATTAAATTTATACGTTTATTTTATTATACATTTTATTTTTTTAATTTATGTACTTCAAGTTAACGTTTTTACAATTAATTTGTTACATTTTACACAATTATTCACATGTATTTATGAATTGTCCATTATTTATTCATTTAATGTCCCTTACTGAAATCTGAACTAGCTACACAAATTAACTTGCCTCCCACTAACTCACCTTCAAGTCAGAAAAATTAAACTTAACATTTTAACTAGGCAGAAAACCTGTTTTTCAAACAATTCATCAGAAAAGAGTGGAAGATTAAACTCACTGTGAGGTATTTAATATCCAGTTCCAGTTTCTGCTCTAACTGGGCGAGCAGCTCAGAGTGAAACAGTTTTAACTGTTGATAAAAAAAAATCCAGATGCAAAATTTTGAACCAAGAATGCCGACACAACATGAAACAGCACAGCTCTTCACAGAAAATGAAACCTGCTCTAAAGGCTGCGAAAATATTTTCTGTATGAACTCTAAAAGTTGTACTATTTCATGCAACTTGAAAGGAACAGTTCAACCAAAATCAAAAATACAGATTTTTTCTCTTACCTGTTCTGCTATTTATTAGTCTAGATTGTTTTGGTGTGAGTCGCAGAGCATTGGAGATCGGCTGTACAGATATCTGCCTTCACGCCACTAAAATAAAACTATATGGCATTCGACTTGTGGGGCTAAAAGTGCCAAAATAAAAATACATTTGAAAAACTCAAACAGCAATGGCTCTTTCCAGAAATCATGACCCAGATAATAAAAATAATCCTTGTTGCAAGCACTTTTAATGTAGGAACTATTTTCTTTTTACTGAACTACTCCTACCAACTGTATCACTGTGCAGAGGGAAATGTGCATGGGTAAATTATGAGACAATGTGGTAATTTTGTGTCTCTTTAAGATAATTTTCTCTTCACCTCCACCGTTTTGTGTCTCTTTGCAGTTCCTTTGCATCTCTCTGTGGTCGCTGTAATTCTCTTCCAGGTCAGTACATGTTAGTTTGAGTGACATTTTAATGGTAAAGGCCAGAGGGCCCCCTTGACACTTTGGAAGTATGCATCCACTGCTAGCTCACCCAGGACCAGTGAGCTAGCTAACTTTACAGCTCGACTGTGGAGGACGCCACTAATGTTTACATCTCAGGCTGTCACAAGCCTCTCGTCCATGAGTAGATGCATGTTTCCTTCTGCGCCGTGATTCACTTACATGAAACTGCTCACAACAAGATCTTTGGATTCTTTTGAGTAATCGGGTTGATTTCTGAAAAGAGACATTGCTGTTGAGTTTTTCAAATGTATTTTGTTGGTGCTTTGAGCACCACATGCCGATTGCCATCTAGTTCCATTATACTGGAGAAAAACACTCTGCAACTCACACCAAAACAATCGAGACTGAAAAATAGCACCATAGGTAAGAGGAAACATAAGTATCTTTTCATTTTAGAGTGAACTGTCCCTTTAAGCACTGCATTTTAAAATGGTTGCTAAAAACAATAATTTCAGCAACTGAGCACAGAGTCTTACCACGTCTTCCAGCTGCACCTGAATCTGTCTGTGGACCTCCGCCATCTGAAACAGTGTGTCTCCTGTGAGCAGCAGTGAAACAGGACAGTGAAGGCAACTTAATGTGTATTACAGATATAGTGTTTGATGTAGAGCTGCTTTTATTAGTTAGAGTGCATCTTTAACATGTCCAGAAAATCTTAAAACCAACATATCAACATACAACACATGAGTAAATGTGTTATAAAACATGCTGTTTTCAGACAGTTTCTCATTTACAAAGTGGCGGTCAGCTGTGAGTCCGTCCCTCTGTCACACAGCGCTGTAGTATGTGGCGGCTGGCATCTCGCCCTCCGACTCTCCTGCCTGCCTCCCCCGCTGTTTTCAGCATTACAATGAGATCATGTGGTGTTGTTAATCTCCCAACAATGACCCTACTCTCTCCCTCTCCCTCTGTTCTCTCCCTCTCTCTCTCCACATTTCCTCATTCCCTCTTGTCTTCATCTCCTCCCTCACCAACAGCACAGACCATTTTCTCTCCAGCTGTCACGTCGACTCTCTTAACTTCATTAGGTCCATCACTAATTTATTTTAATGTCCCCTTCAACACATAGTGCTTCCTCCACCAGACGCCCACTCACCCAGCTCTTTGGAGCCTTGACTGTCGCTCGCCAGCTCTCCGAGTTTCACCAGAGCGTCAAAGTACCCTTTGGCAGCCACAGTTACTCCTGAGGAAGAGAGTACATTTTACGGAAAACTGAAAGTATCTTGTTTAGTTACAACTCAAAGGCCAGTGGCATCTGTGTTTGACTGACCTGTCAGGGCTTTTTCGTAGTGTTTCCCCATGGTCACAAAGTTCTTCAGACTGGGGTTGAACTGGTCCAGAATCCCCTGTTGGCAACACAAAAAATACATATCGGCATATTATGGCACACATTTCCAGTGTGTGCAACTGTTTGTGTGACAAACAGGTATTTCAATTATTGAAACTATCTCAGAGAGGAGGGCAGACACGACAAAACCCACCTTATAGACGTTTTCTGTCATCTTGTTGACCTCTTCAGTTCGAGACATTCTTCCTTTCTTTGTTATCTGCTGCCACTAAGTATGACCGTGTTGTTTATTTGTGTTCTTCAGGGTCCTAGGCTTTACAGCAGACAGCAATCCTCTAAAGGAGAAGAAAAAATACACTGTAATTAGTGATAACCTCTCACAAAAACTCTAAAACTGTCACCCAAATCTTCCTAAATCCAGGTGTTTTTATAATAACCAGCAAAAAGAGAAACGGGATGTCAAAGCACTTATTTGCAGAGGTGGGACCAAGTCATTGTTCTGAAGACACAAGTACGACTAAAGCCCTTGAACTCAAGTCCCGAGTCAACTCCCAAGTCAGTGTAAGCAAATCAAATCCTGACTCAAGACCGACAAGTCCCAAGACCTAAACTTTGACTTTCAAGTCCTGTACAAGTTATAGTGTCCGCTTCACCTAATGTATTGCCATTTCAACCACAGAGTGATTATAAATCATATTGATAAAATGACTCTTTTGAAACCTGGATCAACATCACTTTTTCATACGCCTTTCATAAGTATCTGAACTTTACGCAAATTGGTTTAATTCTTCTGAAAACATGGATAAAAAGGCAATGAGCAATTTGGCAAGAAAAGTCCCGCAATTTTAAAAATATTAGTATTATTTTTTTTAAAAAAAGCTAGGGTAAAATGTCCAAAACTAAATTATATTCCTAATTATAATTACAGATTTAAAATTAATTTACAGAATTATTTTAATTTCTAAAGCACTTTTTCAGGTTTTCAGTTTTTTTTAACTAATATTTTGATAATTTTTGGGTCACTTCTTCTTAAATTGCTCATTGCCTTCTTCCCATTTCTTCAAAGAAATCAAACCAATTTGTTCTGGTTTATACGGTTAATAAATGCTCTTTTTAAAAACAAATTTGTTGAAATCAGTTTGTTAAAACAAGTTTGTTGAAACAAGCGGTGCAACTGAAGTTAATAATAAAAAAGTAGTGCAGACAGTGCACTGTCACTTCCATAACACTATTAACCAGTGCGACAACAGAAAACGTTTTGTGTTTTCTGTCCTCTACTGCATTTTCTCATCTCATATTGGAAAAAAATGTCTAACGTATCTAATGTATAACTTTCTCCTCACAAATTTGCTTGGGGGTAGCGTCAAGTATCTTTAAGTCAAAAGGCTCCAGTCTTAGTGACATCGCGAGTCATTGGTATTACAGTCCAAGTTAAGTTGCAAGTCTTTTTTGAATTTGTCAAGTCGTGACTTGAAGAGGACTTGAGTCCAAGTCATGCGACTCAACTCCAGACCTCTGCTTATTTGTATTTATCTGCACTTCAGCTGAAATGATTACTCAAACATTTGATTAGCTGTAAGACATTACATTAATCAATATCTTTGATAATATTTGATAATTGAAAATACCAAAAATTCACAGTTTTTAGCTTCTCGGATACTTTGCTGCTTGTATTTGTTATAAATGATACTAAATTCAACATATTTGGGTTTGGACAGACTGTTGGATAAAACAAGGAATTAATTATGAATTAATCATAAAAATGACACAATAGTATGTGTCACATATTGGAAAGGTCAACATGTACAGAGAGCCTTTTGAAAAACTGTACTATAAAATTGTGGGAGGTTTTATCATAACCAACTCGAAGCTTCTCCCTTGTTTTTAAGGACTAACTGTAAAGTTTTCACATGTCATATTTGACTACTTGATGCTTTCACTCTCTATGAAGAACTGAAAATGTGAGATTTAAATCAGCCAAAAAGGGTCAAAGGTCCAGCAACACTTGTAATAAGAACAAATTTATTGCATTCCCTTTGACTTATTCCCTTCTCCATGCACCGTGGATCACGTGAAGTTGTGCCAGCACTCTTTACCCTGCTTTAGTACATTTAAATCACGCAGAGGACTTTTAAGCCATCGAGTGATGAGGATGTCACGCTGTCTTGTCTCACAGCAGCAGTGTTATTTTCCCACGGATCTCACTCTGTCTCAGCTGCCAGTTTCTACATTATCGCTCCGCAACATTACAGCAACCCAAATATTTCTCCAAGACTCGTGTGCCAGACGAGTTATACCATTACAGATAAGAACAATGGGCTCCTCCAGGCCGAGTCACAGGTGTCAGAGCACTGAATAAACACGCGACAACCATGTTTCCTCGGCAGAGAGGACGATCAAGGGGGGACTGCTCCGGGGTCAAAGGATTTCCAGTCTGGATTTAATGGCAAAATGCTCATTTGGTTTTCCCAGTGCAGCCTCCTTTGTTATCACAGCGAGATTACAGAGAAAAACGTTGACCCAGATCAACTAATGGTATATGACACAAAGAAAACATTTCCAGACTCTTGCTCATTAAGGCCACCCTGGTGTAGTCTGTAATTTGTCAGGAGACCTGTAATAGTCTGCAGGATGAAACAGAAAAGGGGGAGCTTTGTGCAAACCTTGTGTTTTTTTTATTTAGTCTAAAGGACTTTGTAACTTTGCACTGTCTTTAAAAATAATTATAGGACACAAAAAAGTTTATATTCTAGCTTAGTGTGGTTTAACTCTAAGAAATAAAGTGTTGTTTGTTCTAGGATGCAACAGGAACAGTCTGCAGGTGGTTGGGAAACTGATACAGAAGGTGCATTCATGTGGTTTGGCCTCTTTAAATTTCTTCAAATGGTTCGGAAGCAAACATTGCAGATAAACAGCATTTACGGCACTTATTAAAGATAGTTTTTCATCCTATCAAATATCATTTTTGATCAGCAGATCCATTTTAATCAGAAGAAAAAATGCTAAATCATTTGTGTGACTTATTTTGCAAGCAAAAACGCCTTGAAAAATCTTCACAATTGCTGTTTTTTCTCTGTTTTATGTGATAATAAACTGAAAAACTTTGGGGTTTATCAATTATGTTTGGACAAAAAGAAGAAAAAAGAAGTGCATTTTAGGGATTTGTGTAAAAACTTGAAATTAATGTTGGTTCTAAAGCTATATCCTCGTGAAAACAGCTGCCACATATCTACTTATTGCATTTTTCTAAAGATTGATAAATGACTTAAATATTGTGGCTAAAACAGATTTTTAGTGCTAAATCAGGCTTTTATGACACTCCATGGCATCCACAACTACATAAAAGCCTTTTAACTCATGGAGTCAAATGCAAGAGAGAAAAAAAAGAAAGAAAATTAAAGGCTACAAAATCTCACTGCACATACAAACATGCATAAATAATTTAGGTAACTACAGACTGGATGTTTTTCCTGAATAAAAAAAAAAAAAGCACCCTGCCATTTGCCCACAGCCCAGTAACAGCTACCTGTTGATCTCTCAGCTTCCATTTGTAAAACAGTAACATAATTCAGCTACTTAAAAAAAAGAAAGTTACATACCTTTTCTGATCTCATTGTGGGAAACGATAAAAGCTTCCTGCGCGTCTTTGAGTGTTAAATGAACAGTACAAACACCCCCTCTTTTCTTCCCATTAGGCTACTTTCCCTCTCCGTTAGTTAGTGGGGGGTTGTTTCATCCAGCAGAGCACTAAATCTCAACTCCCCTCCACCCCTTTTTCACATGGCCCTCTCTCCTGTTTTTTCTCCTCTCTCTCTCTTCCTCTCTCCCACACTTTCTCTCCCTCTCTCTGCCTCTCCCTACTCCCAGGAATCGGGGTCAGATATTTGGTGCCGTTCAGTACCTCTCCTCATTACTGAGCCGATTATCAACATGCCTTCACGCCCGCAAGAACCGGCCAGAAAAACCACCACCGACACAAAACCCCCGCCCAGTACAACCAGCTCCCTGCCGTTGGAAGCCCCAGTCAGCCTCCCTTTCTGTGTCCGCCTCTCTCTCTGTCACTCGGGCAGAATAACAATGAGCCAACGGGACCTCGTCTGAATAGGAGCAGGAGGAGAATAATGACTTGAACTTTTTAAGCCAGAGACAGAGCAGCGCATGCAGGCCTATCACTGGCCTACATACATCCCCGGACCATCACATATTCCAGCTCCCCATTCTCACAGAGGAGGAGGAGGAGGAGGAGGTGCTGCAGGGCCCTTCATTTACTGCAATAAACTGCTGAGAAGATTAAAGGCTCGTGTAAGAAGTAAAGGTGCTGGAGAGATTTGAAAGTGATGGAAAAAAAGTCCCCTATCAGTTTAGGAATCAAAGTATATTTACTCAACTTAAAGGGTCAGTTCACCCAAAAAAATAAAATTAAATTAAAAAATCATCAATCTGTACTGTTTTGATGTGAGTTGCCGGGTGTTGGAGGTTTTGGCAGAAGAGATTTCTGTCTTACCTCTAATATAATAGATTAGACGGCACTCGGCTTGTTGTGCTCTCGTGCCAAAAAAATGCTGTTTGAAAAACCCAACAGTGATGTGTCTTTCCAGAAATCATGACCTGTTCACCCCGGATAATCTGCAGACCTTGAAGTGAGCAGTTTCATTAAGAACTATTTTCTCTCAACCGAACTACACCCACCAATCGTATCACTGCACAGGAGGAAGAGTGCATCTACTCAAAGAGACTCATGCTTGTGACAGCACAAAATGTAAACATTAGTGGCGTCCTCTTCGGCTGAGCTGTTACGCTAGCTAGCTCAGTGGTGCTAGGTGAGCTAGCTGTACGCTTCCTTCTGTGAGGCGATTCATTTGGTATAAAGAAAATTCCTACACAAAACTGCTCACAACAAGGTCTGTGGATCATCTGAAGTGACGAGGTCATGATTTCTGCAAAGAGACATTATGCTGAATTTTCAGATGTATTTTTTTTATGTTTTGATCACCTTAATCCGGGTGCCATGTAGCTCCATTATGTTGGAGAGAAGTTAGTCATCTCTGGTGCAGATATCTACAACAATCGGTAACTCACACTAAGAGTATTTAGATTTAAGTGGAAAATTATATATTTTTGATTTTGGGGTGAACCGTCCCTTTAAGGAAAATCTCGAATACTTTACTTAACTTTACTTTACTTACTACTTAACAGTTTTACTTACTTTTATATTTCAGAGGTAAATAAATTGTACTTTTCACCCTACATTGTTTATATGATTACTATGCATATTCAGATTGTTACAAAATATAAATTACTGAATAAATTCTGATACATGATTATAGGTTAAGCCAACCAGCAACATATAAAGTAATTAAAATAAGCTTCATCTTTACCAGCTGCAACGTTAAAGGGATGAATGCATAAATGCGTCACTAATCCAGTAATAAAATATATATCATTCTGAAATGGGCCATTCTGCATAGTGTGTACTTTTACTTTAAGTTTGCCGCTTATACTTAATTTGAATGCAGGACTTTTATTATTAACATTTACACATTTTTTCACTGATGTATTACTATTTTTAATCAAATGAATATAACCTTCCCCACAGGCTGTAGCTTAGTTTGTTGTTGTTTTTTTTTTACTGAGGTATTAACCATGTATATATACTCCAGTACATTTTTTACGCACTGCACCAGAGCCATAACTCTGAGGTACTGAGGTCCTAAGTAATTAAATCTTTACTAACTATACCCATCAAATAATTGTAGTAGAGGGAAGTATTTTCACCTAAAATGTTGCAGTGGTATCAAAACATTCAAGTCAAGTGTCAGTGTTTCATAACTTTGCATTACATACATATGTAAAGGCCATAAAGCTAGAATTGTACACATCACCTCTAGAAAAATCCACTCTGACTGAAGCCATTTGTGTTGCAGTTGCAGGTTTTTCCCAGGTGGTGGCGATAGTGTGACATCACTTCCTGTAGCGATTCCCCTGCATGACACCAAACAGTCAGCGTGGTTAAACAAAAGCAGACTGTAGCGTAACACTGTAGTAAAACAGTAAAACTGCATCTTTAAAGGGACACTTCAACCCCAAATCTTCTTTTTTTTTAATTTAACTTTAACACCAAAACAGGCAAAAGGAAACAAAAAACATTTATAAATAGGTGATTTATAATGTTGACAGTTTCACTCAATTTTGACTGAAGCTAATAAATTTCAGCACAACTACAAAAAAAAAAGCTCAACTCAGGTGTTACTTTACAGCTGTCAAGACCTCACCTCATCACTGCAGAACATCACCGCTCCACACAACTGGCACCAATAACCACAACAGTTAAACCCACATCGAAAAATAAACAGATCAAAGTGTCTTAACTCAGTCGCGAGCTGTCGGGGACCAAAAAACGAGACTTCACCTCTTCCCATCATCAGAGAAGCCTCCAGTCTATCAGCCGTGGCAGCAGCGGGCGCTCTGTGGGGTTCTGGGTCACTTGGTTCAGAGTTGAGGGGACATTGGAGCGTCTGTGGTCTCGTGTCCTTGGACCTGAGCCGTAAAACTGTTTGTGTCGGCTCGCTTCCTCCAGGGCCTAATTCACACACACTAAGGAGATTGACAGACAGGAGAACCTGGCTCACACTGACCTATTAAAACAACAAAGATGACTCATCACTTACATCTGTTTATATCTTTACTTGGAATGAGTCCAACTGTGTCGTGTAAATAGCATCTCAGACTAATGTCCTGCCAGGTCATGGGATATGAGACAAGTGTCACCATATGAAGAGATAAAGCTGTCTTAGAGGTATGAAAAAAAAAACAGTTCAAACATACCTGAAAAATATCTAAGTTCTGCATTAAAAAATACCTAAGATCCAATAACGAGGATCATAGAAGGAAGTTTAATTTCTAAAATCAGTACGCTCGCACTACATTAAAGCAGATGTATGTTTCAGTATATGGAGTCAAACTTTTTGGATAATGACTTCAAATGCAACTCAAGTATTATTCAGTTTAAACGAAGGTATAAAAAAAATTATGGGACACTGAATTTTCTGAGTAATTTAATTGACTGTTTCTGATGTTATTGTTAATATGGATTGTGAAAAAATAAAGGTAAACATAGAAAGGTTGGCCATTTGTATCTGTATCTACAGAAGCTCCTGTTATTAGTAAGAAAGGGGCAGGTAATTTAACTTTTTCTTCTTCCCATTCCTGTTTGTTCATGAATGTGTAATGTATGACGAGAAAAAGTGTATCATGGATTTTGTTATTGTTTTGAAAATTACACACTGAAATGAGCAAATAAACCAAAAATGAATGAATGAATAATTTGGGATACTTACTTTCTTCTGAAAGTGCACAGATGAAGTAAATCTGTGTAAAAGCCATCGACCCCTTTTGAATTCCCCCATTAAACCTAAATGAGAAATGAGAAGACGTAAAGGTTAACTGAGGTGCAGATGGTACAAAAATGCTACTTTGTACATTGAGATATATAATCAAAGCTGGAGGAAGTACTCAGAACTTTTACTAAAGTAAACATAACAATACGACTGTGTAAAAATATTCTGTTAAAAGTCAAAATCGTTGTAAAGTATCGTACTAAGTACTACAGAATTAGCATTAACATTAACATATCCTTAACCCTTTGAAACCTCAACAAATAAAATAAAACAAAACAAATTTTAAAATAGAAAAATAAATTTAAAAAACAACAAGGAATGACCTGGAAAAAGTGCTTTAAAATTATAATAATTCTAAAAATTAAATCTGTAATAATATGTAATAATACCCCCCAAATTGCTCAAAAAGTAAAAGTACACATTATGCAGAAAAATACATATTATATTATTCAATTACAATCTTTGATGCATTAATGTGTACATCACGTTAATGTTGCAGCTGGTAAAGGTGGAGCTCATTTTTATTATATCCTGTTGAATAATTCAATCTTTAATAATACACCATGACTTATTTGTTGATTTAGATTTTGTATTTATAATATAATGTAAAAGGGAACGTTGTCAGATAAATGTGGTGGAGTAAAAAGTATAATATAAAGTATTAGTAGTAGAGGTGTTAGTAGAAGCAGAAGGTGCTATCTGGGTTGCATCTTTGACAGGAACTAAGAAGGAGCTTCTACAGCCTTGAAGATTTTGGGCAAAGTAAATGCCAGAACTAGAAATGTCGCCAGGACGTCCAGATTACTGGACAGGGAATGAGACTGCTGGCCTCCTGCTCCATCCAGAGTCACGCGGACGAGGCCGTTAGTTCATGACACTGGGACCATAAAGGGACTGGTAGTGCTCGGGCTGATTTACATGAGTCATGTTTTGGGAGATCTCAGTTCTTTTAGCACCAGTGACTCCCAGTTGAAGATAAGAGTGCTTCATATCAACTTAAAATGGTCAATTGGATCTTAAATGGCAAATCTTAAATGTTTTAGGTTTCTTTGATCAATCCTGGAGCTACAGAGTGAACAGAACCGGCAAGCCTTTGACGAAATGGTCAACTTGACGAATGTGCTTGGTCTGGCACTGTTGACAGTGTCTTACATGTTCATATTTTGACTACTTTAGTTTAATTTTTTCAGTTTAACTAAACTTTAAAAGGTCCAGACAGTACTTTGACACTGGTGATTTAAATGTAATTACACATAAAGAGACAGACAGAGTACGTGTCACAGAGCCGGGGCACAAACTTTAACCTTTACACTCTGATTTAATCCTCGATACTCAACGACGGGCGTCACAAGACCTGAAACGTAAGCTCTTATAATCAGGACGGTTGAGTTCAAGTGTATCATATCGGATCGTAATCTGAACTCGTCTATGTCACTTTGGAAATGTTAATATGAAACATATTAAACATACAAACAGAACATAATTGTGGTTTGTGGTTGTGGTCAGAAATGTACAACGTTGACATTTTCTTCAGGAAACTGGGCAGAATCCAAAGAAAATGCAAAACAAAAATGATCATGTTTAGAAATGTGCAACTAATTCTTTTGTAGGCCAGGAGAAATGCATTTTGAAAATTAAAAATTAATATGGCTTTGGTACCCAGTGTGACTGAAGCTTTTATCTAATGTTAATTTATAAATGTCTGCCCTGTACTAAACATGCTGGCTCCATTGTTTGTTTGCCGCTTTGTCTTTAAATCAGCCGTCTGCCTCGCTCGGCCTGTCAGTCAGACTGGAAGAGACGAGGAACTAATCAGGCCAATTACTCCCGTGCTGAGATCTAGGTGAGCTGTGTGACGTTGCACTGGTGGAGCTGAGCCAATGATAGTGTCCTGATGGGGAGGATCATTGCAAATAAGAGGTCCAATTTAAAACAAAGAAAAAAGAAAAAGGTGTTAATGTGTAGAGCAGGGTGATATATGACCAAAATAAACACATTTCCAGGATAAAAATAAAGATGACGAAGCAGGAAATGACTTGTCAAAAAGTCATTAGTGTGTCAGGAGAAGAGGCGTGGCCTTACAAGCAAAACACAACAAAGCTGAAGAAGAGGAGGAGACAACAGAGAGACAATGAAGGAGGGATATAAGAGAGTTGAGCTCTCCTCTGGACTAAATCTCCCAATCTGCTCAGTGTGTGAGGAGGACAAACTCACGACAGTGGACACACAAGCTGCACCCACCGGGACACTAAGGTAAGGACGCGTTTATAACTTGGAAAGTGTTGTTTTATATTTGTTCTTTTAGGAGAATCATAACTCAGCATTTACTTCTGGAACCTAAAAAACTTCTTAAAGTGATACATTTTGTTAAAAGTAATAAATGATAATTAGCTGATGGTTGAAAATTACTCGAAACAACTGAGGCTTTGTGTTTAAAACAGCTTCACCTGCATCAGATTTCAAAAGAGAGAATATGTTAGGTGATTGTTGTTTTTTTTTTTTAAGTTTTTGCTTTAAATGTGTTTATTTTTGTTGTTTTTGTTTGTTTATTTATTTATTTGAGGGGGCTGCATGTTACTTTATGCATGTACGTAAGTTGAGAGGTCATCACTGCCGTGTTTTTCTGTCACATCTGACTGAAAAGACAACTTTAAAGGGGACAATGCAGTAATTTTGGAAACCAGAGGTAGATTTCTACAATTTCGATGTCTCAAAATGTGAGAATTTAGCAGTCTGATCAAGCTAAATAATGTTAAATCAAAAATTACAATAGCTGTTTAACAGATGTTTAAGAAATCAGCTGCAGAGTTAATAAGAGTCAATCCATTTTTTTTTTCACTTACTGTCCTAATATGAAGCTGACATGACAATGAACTACAGAGCAGATGGAGGGAAAACAGTCTCACAATGTTTCTTAAGAAAAGTGTAAAAGTTTAAATGGACAAAGTGACAACTAATGTTGATATAGATAAACATAAAGAGAATTTAAAACTTTTTCCCCTTAAATTTTATTTTCCATCTTTATTATTTGGGCATATTATATGTGTGCCAACTAGGCTATATAAACATATTATTAAACCTAGAAGATAAGATAACATACAAAATATCATATATTATATAGCAGGTTGATAGCAGTGACGGGAAAATAATTTATATGGTTTAAAAGTGAACATGTTTTAGTATCACACAGATTTTTTTTTAAAAAAAGGCATCTTAATGGCATCATTTAACACTTTTGCTTTTTTCTATACAGATTTTGTTGGAACTCATAAGTTTCATTGACTTGAAATATTATGGAAATAATATACTGCTGTGATTTTTAAAATTATTTTATGTATTTTTTATTATGCTAGAGTTGGGGGTATTATATGCACCTTTATGTTAAATGGTTTATGTGTAAGTTAATGTTAAATACACTTAAAAAAGGAAAAAATACATGTGTATTTGAATTATTGTACAGCAAAAAACAAAAAGAAAACAACCCATTAGAAACGGGAAAGACTAGAAAGTGTCTGTACATGTGATTTACCCTGAGGAGGACTTTTCTTAAACTTTAATTTATCTTGTCAAAGTGTATCAGCAGTTTTTAGGTAAACAACTCGCTGCAGATAATGACCTGATCTCGTAATGCACTTGTGGACAACGATTATTCTGTTTAGAAAGAATCTCTTTGTTTACAAATAGAGGAGCTTTTTAGTTTGTTTGTCAGAGTCAACAGTTTTTTAATCACAGGTCTAACTGCTCTTGTCAGTTTTTAATTTGGGACTAATCGCACTACTTAAAAATATCCACCTTGACCATATGGTGCAGGGACCCTGGTGTTCACCGTGGATTATACACACACACACACACACACACACACACACACACACACACACACACACAGAAGCATGCAAGCCCACTTATCTCTGGCTAAGGTAGGACAACAACTGTTTGCAATTAGGTTAATTGAGTGACCTGTGGGTGATAATAAACTTAGGGCTAAACTGTGGTGATTGGGTGTGACACGGTTCTGTACGGCGACCATCTGTCTCTCCTCTAAGCCCCGTAAATCACAACAGGGACTGCAGGGACAGAGCGTGTTCTACTTCAAAGGTTGGGTCCTTTTTATAATGATAAGAACATTAACATAAGGGTTATTCAATTTAAATAAAAAACAAAAAAACAGGGATTTTTTTCTCGAGCATCTCAACAACGTTTGCACTGGCTTTTGAGCAGACATGATCTTTGTCATATAAACAGACTATATTTGGATGTATGTTTTCACTGTGTTTCATTATTGATAAAGTACATTGAATCATGTATGAACTATCAGCACACACACACATTGTGGAGGCTGGTCACTGCGAGCAACAGGTGGTCGGTGAGGTTTAGCTGCGGCATCACGTGTGTGCCATTTCTAAATGCCGACCCCGTATAATGAAGGACGTGTTGCGGCGCTCACAGGGGTCAGCGGGGCTTTGTGGTATGGACACAGAGAATGTAAGATAGGGCCACCAGGATGTTTATGGATCATTTTAAAATAATAAACTGCTTTCAACTATCATCCTACAGGTCAAAGACTTAAAAAAACAGCCAAATTAAACTCTTTAAAAAAAAAAAAAAACATTAACTGGGTTTCTGCGGCTTTCCAGGAATTAAAACCATCACAGTAACTCACACTAAAGGCACCAACTTAAGTCTCGTATTTTGTTCGGTCAGGATGTCACACCTCTGATTTGGACTAATCCTTGTCTGGACAGCCTCCCTGGTTGTTATTTTAGCACGTGCTCGTGTTGTGTAAGGTTACTGGGACCTCACGCCGAGGCGTTCAGCCACCATCACATCCTGCTGAGAGCTGACGACCTTTTATATTTACCAGCCGGGGCCGAAAAATGTCTCCTCTTATTGTCCTTTTTGTTCAAGAAAACTGTGTCAACAACAGCAGAGACATTTTTATCTAATATCTGTTTAATTCTAAACACACTGGTGTTTAATCGATATATATTGATTCGGGACAGTCGAAATGGTTTCGATTTATTTTTGAAGCAGTGTCGATTCGTCTGCAGCTGCTCTGTCTCACTCTCTCTCACTGTTTACTGCAGTCAGTCAGCTGTTCGCTGCAACTAACCGAGAAAAGAAAAAGTGTCATTGTCATGTTATAGTCTTGTTATATTTATCTTCAAATATATTTGATAGACGATGGTATCAAATAAATAAAACTGTATCCTAGTTACAAATTCCAGCAGGGCTGTCCCTTTGAGTAGTTTTCTGTATTCTATTTTAATTTTTTTGGATGTTTTGCATCTCTTTTTTGTTTTTTTGTGTTTCTTTGAGGTTATTTTGTGCATTTTTGGTCATTTCGCTTTTTTTGTGTGTCTCTCTGGGGTCATTTTGAGTCTCTTGCTGGTCAGAATGTGTTATTTGAGTGACATATTGGAGGTGATGCCTGGCCACCACAAACTACAGCCTAATAATTAGGAATAAAGCTAAATCAACACTTTCTGAGTGTCAACAAAAAGCTGCCTTGTATAACAGGTATATTACTGTTTGTGGATGCTACTAAAAGATCATCTAAAATCTGATGTTTTGTTTTACAGGTTTCTTTCACTCTTCAGTGACAGAGGCAGAATTACAAGGCAACATTTAGATTAAAATAAATCAGCTCTTGCAACTAATAAGATCACAGAAAGAGCCGTGATTTCTAACTGCCCCTCGCAGATGAGTAGATACTTTGAGACCTTCGTGCTGTCTGATGTGTCCTCTCCAAAAACAAAGAAGTCAGCGCAACCTCTACCTCAACTGGCATCACACATTTTGAAGTGAAGCCAAGCTCCTTAGTCTTACTGGCTGAACTGTGGATGGAGATTATGAGGAACTCTCAGTTGCTACACCTGTTCCTTGTTCCCATTGCCTTTTCTTTACTTTCACTCCTCCCCTGCCCTTCAGCCGCCAGCTCAGGGTCTGACTACGACTTTGGAGCCCACCCACGCTTTGTTTGCACCCCTATTCCCGTGGATGCAGACCCCGCCTGCTTCCCCGCAGGGGGTCCAGGCGTAGGGGCGTCAGGGCCCAGCGGGCCTGGCCATCAAAGTGCACCTCCTGCTGGTTGGTGGGGGGCGAGCGAAGAGGCCAAAGCCACCATCCTCCACCTGAGGGAGAGCCTCGTCCAGCAGAAAGAGACCATCCTGGACCAGAGGGAGACCATCAGGGAGCTGACGGCCAAGCTCACTCTGTGCGAGGGCCTCGGACGGGGCGTGACGCCTCATGACGAGCACCACGGCACGACCTCACACTCCCACCACGCAGGGGCGGCTGGCCATCACACATACACTGACAACGGGCACTATAGCAACCAGCAGGGTCACCATGGAAACCTTATACCAGACTCACCGCACTACCCCTCTGTGGGGGGGCAACGATCGGATGGAGGGCACAGCAGCAACCATCAGAGGAAGGATAAACATGTGACGCCAGGGGAGATCACATCATCGCCAGAGCAGATGGCGAGGATGCTGCAGGCGCTGAAGGAGAGACTGGACAACCTGCAGGTGAGCAGCGAGAGGGGGAAACTTTTTCAGCTCTGTTAGTGGAAATAATAACACTACAGAAAGTTGATAAGTGGGGGGAGCATGTGATGTGTGGACTATGTACGCATGGCTTTTATTTGTTTGGACATGAGAAGGCCGCCATATAGTTCATTGGTTCCCAACCTGGGGGTCTCAACCCCCACGAGGGGTCTCCAAAGCTTTATGGAGGGTCATGAGGCTTTCTTGATTTTAAGAGAAAACTATTAAAAAATTAATAAATAAATCAGTGAACCCATATCTCAGCATTTCATTCATTCATGTGAGGAAAACTAAAATAAATTATTAGTTTTCAAAAATTAAGTTATTCAATTTCTCTCTCTCTCGCTCCTTCTTAACTTATCCATGATCATTATGCAATTATTTACGTATCTTTTCTGTAATCATTGCCAAATGAATCCTCCAGAGATTTCAAGTGGGATGGTCGGG
This sequence comes from Plectropomus leopardus, assembly GCF_008729295.1. Classification (NCBI taxonomy): domain Eukaryota; kingdom Metazoa; phylum Chordata; class Actinopteri; order Perciformes; family Serranidae; genus Plectropomus; species Plectropomus leopardus. The sequence continues at coordinate 25,816,456 of NC_056469.1, forward strand.
TTTGGGCTGGGTGGGGTAAAGGGCCGGGTATCCTCACATTTATAGAAAGACATTCATTCCCAATGTATATTGCATACAAATATGCTGTCAAATACGAATTCGATAAAAACTGTAAAACTACAATAAGGCAAGTCTCGTCCTGCATGAGAAAATGGCATTAAAATGATCAAAAAGCTAATAGAACAATAGGCAAACATCAGGGAAAAGGAAGCACTACATTTGTAAAAAAAAAAAAAAAAAAAAAAAAAGAAGAAGGCCTGTGTAATTGACAGACACAGAATAGTATTTTAAAAATGCTAAAAATATCAGGACAAATTATCTCTGATGTGACATTCTCAGGAAATAATTTGCCCCAAAATTCATCTTAATCATTTGATTTGCACAAACTTGCTGTAGTTACTGTGTTCACTAAGTGGGTTAATTGTACATTTCATCAGATGTTCTGTATTGTTGCAGTCATACTTTAAATATATTATAAAAAATATCCACAAAATATGCCACATGTTCAGGGTCATCAGTTTACTCTGTGATAGAAAGCGGAGCCCTTGTGGGGAAAAAGGTTGGGAACCACAGGTATAGTTGTCGAACGCTGGCTGGAGGTGGACGATGCTGCTATGACTGACCAGTCTGCCTTCAAGGGTAAAACTTAGCGAACGGTCAATTATTGATTATTTTCAGGGTAATCTGTATTAATCCTTTGAAACCTGGAGCGTCGTCACTTTTCTTGTGCTGCTTTCAGACTCCTGTCACAAGATTTTATATCAAGTTGTATTGATCTTTTTTGAAAACATGGGGAAAAGGCAATGAGCAAATTAGAAAGAAATGTTCTGCAAACTGCAAGAAATTAGAAGATTTAGAAAATTATTTTTTTTAAAAGCTAGGAGAAAATATCTAGGGAAAAATATTTTTAAAAATCTGTTTGTAGCCAATTATCATAGTTACTTATTATTTTTTTGATTTTAGCATTTTTTCCAGGTCTTTTTTTCCCTATTTATTTATTACTATTTTTCATGTAATTTTCTTGTAACTTTTCTCTTATTTCTTGCTTATTTTCGGGTCATGTCTTCTTTTGTTGCTTACAGCTCTTTGTTGTTTCATGTTTTTGAAAGTCATTAAGTAAAGGGCTATCTCATTCTTTTTTTAATTACTGTATTCATCAGTATTTAAAATGTGAAAGAAATGTTTCTCTGAGAGTCCAGGTTGACCACTTAATACTGTTTGTTTTAACTAACCAACAGCCCAAAGCCCAAAGATATTCAGTATAACCAAAAATGTAGTTGCTTAAGTTTCCACTGAAATGAAATCAACTTAAGCAAGCAATTGTTTCCACACTACTGCATGTCATCACCGGATTGTTTGTCAAATAATCAAGTCCAAAAATACTTTAGACAAAGGAACAGTTAATTACTTAATTGCATAAAGCCACTCACAGCGTTGGCAGGACGATGTCCCTCAGTGGGCACCTCAGCAGCAACAGGCTCATATTCCTGTTGTCTCTTTAATTACTCACCGTTTTTACTCTTTTGGTACATTTGTCTGTCCTGTCCTGCTGGCTCTCTTCCCTGGATTGTGATCACAGGCAGATGTCAGGGACCGTGGAGTGTGTACGGGGGGGTTAGTTGGTTGGTGGCACGAGTCTAACATCAGCAGTAATTATCATGATCTCCTTTGACAGACTGGTAATCAGGGCACGCACCAGGGCAAAGCCTGGATTACCTGAGAGAAGAGAGGCAGAAACAAAAAGGCACAATGAATACAAATGGTGCTTTTGACATTAAAAGATTATTAGTGAGTGTAAAGAGCACGCAAAGAAGTCCAAAAAACACACCGATGCTCTCTTAAACTCAAAGGTGTTAGACCAGTAGATACTGACATGATGTTTGAGGTCAGTTTGTGCCAAAGCACCTCTGATGCTTTTCCATCCTCTCTGTTAGAAACACCGGACTTTAAGGAATACTTGACTCACAAAATGATCATTTGTATAGCAATTACTCACCGTGTGTTAAGTTAAAGTCGTGAAGAAAACTTTGTTTTTCTTGCATCTCTCCACAGTGAATGACGAACCCAACAACTGAGAAAATTCTCGATGAATTCAAGTCATACAAGTCTGCGTTTAACAACAGCAAAACTATATCAAAACATGATCTGCAAACTCTCACACTAGTCTTGCAGTATAATCCAAGTCAAATGTATCCATTTGTATGCTCCTAAACACACATTTTTGTATAAACCTTGCTATTTAAAACCCTTCCACACACAAGTGGTGCACCTAGGAAAGCACATGCATTTGAACCCGACTCATTGCACAGGTGAGCTACTTGTCCATGTATAAACCGTTTATGCAGCAGTGTTTTAAATATTACAGTTTTAGCAAAAATGCATGTGTCTGGGAAGTTTTTATAGTTTTGCTGTTACTAAACATGGCCCCTATGACTTTAATTCATCAAGACTGGTATCAGTTTTAGGATTTGTCATTCACTGTGGAGGCATGCACAAAAAGTTCATTTTATGTTTTTATATATATATATATATATCTTATTCTATTTAAAGTTACAATTTTTATTCTTCCTGTATGTTGACTGTTTTGCACCAAAACACCTGGTCAAATTACTTGTTTGTGTAAATATACTTGGCAATAAAACCTGATTCTATAGTAGATCTATAGTAAAAATGACATTTTCTTCACAAATTCAATGTTATGGTTATATATGTGATATATAAATGATCATTTGGGGGGTTAAGTGTTCCTTTAAGTGACGGGAAAGGCTCACTGTTACAAAGACTTGACGTGTGTTCTTCACCTCTCTCTGCAGAAGAGGAACACATCTATCGCCTACTCCAGCTCTCTGAAGGAGCTGCTTCAGAGGAAGATCAGCGCTCTGGAGGAGCAGCTGCACCATCAGACCTCCGCCCTCAGCGGCCCCGACCACCACGATGACGACAGCAGTCGCAGAGACGACAGAGACCATCACGACGATGACCATCATCATGATGATCATCATGAAGATGATGATCACCACGACGATGGACACGACCACAAGGACGACCACAACGATGGCCACCACAGTGACACTGAGCACCGCAGCGACCATCACGATGACAGCCACAATGATGACCATCATGATGCAGATGAGGACCATGACGACCACCATGACGACCACCATGACGACCACCATGACGACGATGAGGATCATGATGATCACCACAGTAATGAAGCAGACAGCCACAGTTACCTGTCACACACAGGATACAGAGAACCAGTGCCACGGACTGGTTTCCATTCAAATAAACTGGAGACGATGCTCAACCAGTTGCACCTGGCAGGTACGCAACCACTTTAGCAACTTCAAAACATGCAGTCACTCCTCACAGCCAACGAGTCATGTCAAGTTCTTATCCGTGACGCAACATGCGGTATAAATTGTGTTTGTGGCATATTCTGGAGCTAATTTCTTTGGAATAACACGTTAGCTGTTTTTTCCTGGTAAAAACGGTAATATTTTACCTCTGTTTGAACCTTTTGAATCTGGATTGAAATCACTTTCGTTGTGCTGCATTCAATACCTTTCAGAAGTATTTAAACCTTTAAAACCTGAAAATTATATTACTTTTACTCAGTATTTGCTAACTTTTGGGTCATTTCTTTTAAGTTGCTTTAATTTGCCTTCTTCCCATGTTTTCTAAAGAGTTCAGTCCTTGGGTTAATAAGGGCTAATAGGAAATTCTCTACTTTTGACGATCAATATTTGCAACAGCTGTGTACATTTCTTTCTGTTATTATCTTTTAGCTTTTTTTAAAAAATATATCAAAAACAGGATGGGAGCAGAGTTTCAAAGCTCATTCTTGACCTCAGAAACAGCTGCTGATAAAACAATCTGTATCTAAAACTCCAGAACAGCTACTAAATTAACATTTTAATGATTCATCAACTGATGTTTCCAAGGTCAAGGGTGAAGTTTGAATTTCTATTTTTACGTCGACATGGATGTAGTGATGGCTCTTGGCATAGGTGATATAGGCGGTTGCCTAGGGCGCCATCTGCTGGAGGGGCGCCGCCACGCTGCCAGTCCCCCTTGGCCTCAAGGGAAAATAATAATAAAATAATAATTTTCTATGCCCACCGGCACCCTAACTTAGTGTTTTCTGTCTAGAAAAAAAATGTATATATATTAAATAAACAGTGACATGTTCCTAAATTGTATTCGGGGGGGGGGGGGGGTAGAGCTGGCCCTGAGTGACGGACAAAAATCAACACATTAATCTCTTCAAACAACTCTTTTTTTGTGTGTCTGGGTCAGTTTGCCAAACACCAAAATGCTCATGAATCTGAAAGTTGTTGCACCGCAGCACAGAAACAGTAATGAATGAAAGTGTGAGTGCAGATTAAATCAGACTCCAGCCGAGGCCAATGGTGCATTCATTTGCTCCTCGGATGTTCGCTTTCTGTTGTTGGTGTGTTCATGAACAACATAAAGCCTACACGTGTTGTATTTTGTTGCTCAGGTGGGATTGTTTCGTAAAGGTATGGTGTTATTTCTCTTCAAAATCAGGTTCCAGGAAGAAATTTAAAAGTCCTGACGCCTTCCAGATCAGCTTCCCCATGAGAACCAACTACATGTACGGCCGGGTGAAGAGGACGCTGATGCAGGAGATCTTTGCTATGACTTTGTGTCTTTGGATCAAGGCGGGTGTTGGACCCGTCCTGGGGACGCCCTTTTCTTACTCTGCACCCGGACAGGCCAATGAACTGGTGCTCATCGAGTGGGGAAACAACCCCATGGAGCTGCTGATCGATGATAAGGTGAGACAGGAGATATAGAAATCCTGTGGCTCCGAGAGTTTAGCTCAGTGTGGGGTTAAAATGTAAAAGACCCTCAAGACGTATTTTTTTACTCAATCAGCTGCTGACTGTGAGTGATTCTATATCAATAATGCTGTATCTGAAATTACAAAATATTCCTTACATACTCAACATGCTAACTATCGTTCAACGTACTTTGTTTGAATGGATGTATGAGGAGAACTGGATACAGCATTGGAAGCAGAGCCCCATTCATGAAAGTTGCTCAGTGGCTCAAGGATCCAAAATGGTTAATTTCCGGGGTACGAATATACCCGAATCTCCCGTCTTCATAGGCCCCTAGAATAAGCACACTACAGACTTTAACTGGCAGAGCGGCTAACTTTCGGATTAGCCCTGTGCTATAAATGGGGCAAATTTAAGTTAATTTAATCAACTTAATTTAGACTTCAGAAATGTTATCAGACTAAATGAATCAAATCCCAAATAGTGAAACAAGTTACTTCCTGGGGGTTGTGATGTTTAAACAACATATGTCTCGTTCAAGTAAATCTATGGGAAAAAGTATTTTTGGGTCTTGTGGAGCTACGACTCGGGAGCTGTAATTTTATGATTTGGCCACTACACTTTAAAAAATAAACTTTTTTGTTTCAACTTAAAAAAGTAAGTGTCCAGGCTGCCTCAAAATTTTAAGTTGGCTTAATTTGAGAAGACAAGTTGGGGTTAATTTTGGAATGATTCAGCTTATCTTCTCAAATTCAGTCAACTTTTTTCACATTTCACACAGCCTGAATCCTAACTTTTTTAAGTTAAAACAAACAGTTTGATTTACAGTCTATGTGAAATTAATTGACTTCAAAGTCCAGTGTTAAATATATTATGCACAACAAATTGAAATATTACACTTACATTTAAAAAGAAGGATTATTGTCACTGTCCATCACCGTATGTTGTGAACGTTATCGACTACCGCATTGTATTGTGGGATATTTATGTCAGCATTTTGACAAGTATTTGCTTACTGTAATATTTTACCTATGCAATTCATGTACTATTAGTTTCATACTAAGGTTTGGACCAGGCGTCCAGGAGCGGCGCTGTGCTTTGCCAATTTGACACAGTGGTCTAACAGTGAAATTGCAACTTCCAGGAAAATCACGTGATGTCTTAGGGCCCAAAAAAGATGACACGTAGATTTACATTGCTAAAGAGGCATCTGAAAATTACTGTATACATTTTTTGAACTATTAATAACATTTGTAAAGTCTGTAAGAGCAGCACCATTACAGTATTTTATCCCCTTTCAAGTTTGCGGAGGACTTAACCAAAAGTTAGCCACTTGGTTGTTGAAAATCTGCTCTACGAGCCCAATGAAGCAGAATTTTTGGGTCATTTTACACCTAACTTTTTTGGCCTCATGCACCACTGAGCAGTTTTCATACGAGGCCTTGCCTCAAACACTGTATCCAGTTCTCTTTATACATCCATGTTTTAGCCACTGAAAAGCACGTTAGCATAGAATTTCGAACACAGCTAAAGTTTAGTCATGAATATTTAATGATATACAGAAATGCTGAAGATTTAAACCAAAGTGGGCAAGTTTTTTATGACACACATAACCCTCTACAAACCACTGCCTTGATTCTGAACTTACTCGTGTTGGTTTCTCGCCATCTCCACTGTCCCAGGCTGCGACGCTGCCCCTGTCTCTGAGCGATGGGAAGTGGCACCACGTGTGTGTGACCTGGTCAACGAGGGACGGACAGTGGGAGGCCTACCAGGACGGAGTGCAGAGGGGGTCCGGGATAAACCTTTCCCCCTGGCACCCTATCAAACCCGGAGGGGTCTTCATCCTGGGACAGGAACAGGTAAAGACAAAGAGATTAGTTTTCTGTTGCGCTATTAAAAGCAGATAAGGGAGAACACTTTATTTGCTAACTATTACATCCATTACCAACGTCGAGCTCCGAACATGAAACTAAAACCAACCAGTGTTAGTTTTTCAGGGCCGATACCAATACCAATTAATAGTTGTTAATGTGTCTGATAACCGATACTTGGAACCAATATGCATTTACAATAAATATGAAAATCTTTATTTCAATATTTATTTCAATATATTTATTTATATTTTTCAATATTTATTCATTTCAATATTTATACAAAAATTTGTTTAAATGCCTTTAGCAAATTCTTAGTCAAACTTTCAACATCATATACAGCAAGTTGCCTGCAACTTTGTTTTATAAAATAAAGTGAAAATTTTAATGAAATTAAAAAAAAAAAAATACCCCCCTGAGGTTTTACAGAGTGATATTTCTTACCATGCTGACCATTTCTTCGTACTTTTTAAATTGACTAATTTTTATCAGGGATCATTAAAATAAAACACAGATACAGATGATCAGCAAAATGCCAAATATCGGCCAGACCGATAATCTGTCAACCCCAAACCAAAACATTTTACAAACTAGAGAAGCTGTGAGTCCAAGTTTTTTTTTTGTGGCTCTTTATACCATCGAGTGCCTGTCTTTGTGGAGAAATTACACTGATTAAATTGTTGTTTTGGAAAGCGATGATAATTGTTAACGCAGTGGTTCTTTCTCTCTACAACAGGACACTCTGGGAGGCCGTTTTGATGCCACTCAGTCGTTTGTGGGTGAGATGTCGGACCTGCACATGTGGTCGCACGTCCTGACTCCCAGTGACATCTACAGCCTGGCGTCCTGCGGCAGCCACCTTAGGGGAGACGTCATTGCATGGTCCGAGACGGAGGTGGAGCTTCGTGGAGGCGTCGCCAAATACCCCTTTGACCCCTGTCACTGAAAGGCTGAAGAAGAACATGGAGATATCCTGGAACGTACTGAGAACATTTATCAAAAGGTGCAAGAATAAAACAAAAGTCCCTTATTTGATTTATTTCTCAGGACAATCACTCAGTGGCACAAATTCAATGCCTTCCTTTAAACTTAATCAGTGACTTTTTCTTTAAAAAGAAAAAAATAAACAAACCTAATCTGTGTTTACAGAGACTCTGTAGGGACTTAGTGATCTTGGGCCTTAGGTTTCGGCCTCTAATGTGATCATGAGTTAGTGTTTTATTTTTAAACAGATAAGTGCTGTATGTGACATATTGTCATATTGTTAATACGACTTAATGCTGTGAGGTCTGTGATGAACTTAGCAGATCTCACACAGGTTCTGTTGTGGTGAATGTTGCTAGTTTGAACAATACTTTTAGAAATGTGTTGAGAAATCAATTTTTAATCAGGATGCTCCTTTTTTTAAAAGGTGTCCGGAGAAATACAGCTAATCTACCAAAGAAATGTAGAATTGATTTGTTATACTTTGTAATTTCAATAATTTATGTGTCATAGATAAATAGGTGTTTATTATGGGAGAAAAGCCTGTCTGAAGACTGAATTTAGGGTTTAACAGCCTCTGCTGGTTTTACAATTCTTACAGGAACTCTTGGCATGATACTGTAATCCAGCAGTACTGCTATAAATTTATATAAAGGTTTAAGATACATCTTTTTTTCTTTTTTTTTTTTTTTTAAATAATGGACTTTTCTAAACTCTACAATGCATCTGTTTGTTTATTGAACAAGTTCCTGGCATTTAACACTTTTTACTCTCCGAATGAATTAGATTATTGTTTTTGAAATCATGTATTTTACTTGATCAAGTCATTGCACTGTGACTTTTTAATTTCTTACATGATCTGGCCTTGACTGTATATTTGTTATTTTACTGTTTATAAAACACTGTATTTAGGCCAGGTTAGATTTTTGACGTTATATATTCAGTTGTGTGTTTTGTTTTTTTTTTTCATATGTCATGCGAATGTAAATAAAAGTGTAAAAGATAAGTTTTTAATAAGTCTCTGTTTTTGTACTGTTTGTGGAGATCAATCTCACACCTGATGCAGGCACAGGCAAACTGACAACAAAGGCTATAACTTTATATATTAGCCTTGGTTATTGATAACTTTATACTTGTACTTAATAACCAAAAGCATTATAACAAAATCCCAGTCAAACACACATATATTAACATTGCAGCCAATACACAAGTCTTAATGAATTACTGAAGTGTGTAAAATAACATTAATGCAACTACAAAGACACTAATTATGCAGCACTTACCTGGTATAACTTGAGCAAAGTTTAGCTTTAGCCCGGGGCTTTATGAATCTGCTCCATAAAGACATGAAAGGAAACATGAGAGAACGGAGAAGTGACAGAAGAACTGGAGTTCAGGGTGAGTTTTGAGTTCAGTCAGAAGCTGAGCTGAACACAAAGTTGTTTATTCATGAACTAATCGGCTGGAAACAGCAATAAACAGAAATCAGTGCGCCTTAACTGTTCTTTCTAACACCCCTTTTACAAAAGAATGAAACAGCCCATCGGGTATGAGGCATAAGGTAAGAATTAACATGTTACACAGTCAGATTTTACAATGTTAAAATTTTGATTTTTAGCACATTAATATGTTGATTTTGAATGTTTTACAATGTGAAAATTTAGCACATTAAAATTATAATATAATTTAAAAAATAATTACAACTTATTTTCAGTGTGATAAAAAAAAAACTTTTTGGAATTTTAAAACAACTATTTTTAATGTTTAAATATTGGGTTTTAGCCGGTTAAAGTAAATATCAGTTTTGGCCATGCTGGTTTCTATGGAAATTATGGCAGTTTTGACTTTCTATATATTACCAATCTGATACCAAACAATTGGATTAGTTAAAATTTTAACTCGGAGATGGTGGATGTTGAAATGTTTCATTGGAAATGAAAATGGACTGCCATAAAATTCGGCACAAATATCCATGGAACAGGAGGATAAATGCAGTACTTGTACTTGTAGTACAGTGCCACCAACAGGTCAGACTTTGAATAACACACTTTTAAATTTAGCAATCATCTCAATAGATTTGCAATTTGTAATATTGGGCCACATAAAAAAAATTGACTTAACTTGGCTGCAAAAGTACAAGGAAAAAAACCCAAGAAGTAACAAAACCCCACACCAATAAATCACCTCAGTTTACCTTTTATTGTTACACAGTAGTTTACTGGCACCAATGTATCGTGGTTTTCCTTTTGCTACATTTACAGATGATCTATCCATCTTCACCTCACAGTAAATAAAAAATAAATAAATAAAAAATAAACATTTTCGTAAAGAGGTGGAATTAGAAACAGAGGCCCAGTTACAGTCTGATCGCTTCAGTGTTTGTTCTTTTGTTTTAGTGGAAACATTTGTTCCTCCAACATTTTTTTTTTGGCAACTTTGCACTTCAAGAATACCCAGACAGTGAAGGCCTGCAGACAGTCCATGTGTTGTGTAGAAGCACTAAGATGACGGTATAAAGATGTCAGTTTGATGAAGTAGAAGACTAAAAGGCAAACCTAGATGTGTATTTATAAGACCAATCACTTGCTGTGTCTTTAAAACACGGTCTATAGAAGATCGAATCCAATTCAGCTTCAAACATAATCAGGTGAACAATTACAGTGCATGCTGGTCAGAAACTGCTATAGCCTGCACTGACCAGGAGGTGGCGTTATAAAGTGTTTCTACACAGTTCATGGCTCTTCCTTCAGCATATTGCAGTGTGTGAGATCACCAGTGGAGGGTGCTACAGAGTATTGGAGTCAGTCAAAGTAACAGCATTTTCTCCAAAATGCTAAAATGGATAAAGTGCAGTAGACATTTTTTTTTTTACTACCATCTAAAAAATGCCAATCCAATAAACTACAATTAATCAGTTTATGAACTGGATGTCAAGCAAATCTATCACTGGACACAAAGCTAAACTTGTTACTGATTCATTACATCTGAATAATTTTACTATTATATAATGAATCAAAGCTTTGTTAGTGTTCCTTGTCTCCTCACACTTTAAGTGGGCAGCCTATGAAAACTGGACATTAGTTTCATAAAGTCTCATTACTGCTTGTGCTTTACCGAGTCTGATTTACTCCAAAAACCAGCAGAGTGGTCATAAGATAAATCAGACTACTAACTTCTAAATATCTTATTTTCCAAAAAACAATTCAGACGTTTTACTCTAAGCATAAATCAACTTCTGTGTTAAATTTTTTCCGTGTCAACAGGGAACACTAACAGTTTTCAAATCAGTGCACTAGCATGATCAGCGATGCATCGGTACCTACGACGGACGCCTCAGTTTATCAACATGCAGTCCTACAGTAGCTCGTACAAAAATCAGATCTTAACAAAAGAATAAATTAAATCTATGTGTATCGTAAACAAATATGCTAACAACTATTTACAAAAAAGTATACATTGTAATGAGCTGCCTTTGTGATTTCTTGATACTCACTGTGGCGGACAGACCGGGCTCTAACAGTTACATGTCTGACGGAGTTATTACTTGTGAGAGAGACGTTGTAGTGTTGAGCAAGAAGGAAAATTACTTGTGGCATGCTATCTGAGAGGATGTGATGATCGTTGCTCAGTTTAGTGTTATAAAGGATCTGTAAACGAGCCTACAGACTGGAACTACGGGTTGCTCTGCTATTGCTCAAACATGTAGAGAAACATGCTAAAGAACATGTATGTTGTCTCAGTGAGCTGAAACAAGCAGCAGTCTGGAAGAAGAGAAACTGCTCATGTGTGTCTCTGTTAATTCTGCAAGTAAAGCAACCTTTCTGCGTCGAGAACGATCATATCTAAAGATCAGCAGTAACTTGGTGAACAGCAATGAATAGTGATGTTTTCTTCACATTATGGTTACCTAAGTGTAGACAGTAGTAATGTATGTTGAACCCATTAAGAGTATTATTGGAAGCAATCGGCACATAATCTGAAGTATTCTGAAACCGTTTGCTGCTTTGACTTCATCTGATTCCTCTCTGACCAACACTAACTGAAGATAAGTCTCATTATTTGAATAATTCACATTTTCTCCGGGGTAAGCACAATCAAGAAAGGCAATTTCTCACTTAGGCGGCTTCAATACGTGAAAAACGACTTCATGAGAACCGAGGCTTCTTGCTACCCTGAAAAAGACCATATTCACACTAATGCAGATGGACGTCAAAAGGCAGGGCTCAACAGTGAGGACAGATCGAGGCAAAAACAATGTCAATTTGGGCTTAGAAATATAGCAAATCACTTCCCCGATCAACAAGTGGTAAAAAGAATTTGTTTTCCCGGACCTGATGCAGCTGCAAGTAACTAAGTGAACCATCTTGATTTATTCTCATATATATTAAGAGTTGGTAATGCACAGTAATCCTGTTGTTCCGTATTTCACATATTAACGGTGACAACAGTTTCATGTCAATTAACTTAAGTCTTTGATGTTATTGGATAACCCCTTATGAATAAAATAATTCCTGTGAGGGGCAACTAAAAGGGTGAGGAAAAGTATTTAGATAGTAGTCTAAAAGTCTGCCGTACATATATTGAAGTATCTCAGGTAGCTAAAATGACCCCGCCCGACTCGGCTGAGACTCAGGATGAATGACGCCTCAGAATCAGGGTCGGATAGACAGGCCTGATGCTGGCTGCTCACACTGGGATAAAAGGGCAGATCCATCTGTGTTATTTTCTGGGTTTTTCAAATGGGAACGCCCTGTCAGGTTAGATGATGAAAACAGGGGTTACTTTGGATTTTTTGAAGTGTGGTTACATGACATAATCATCAATAGTCTGTGTAATATTTTTTGCTTTCCCTTGCTGTCAGAAAGCCCTTTCTGACAGGGAACAGAAGCTCTTATATCGCTCTCTTCAAAGCCACCAGACTCATTTGACAGAAACGGTGAGTTTACCTCACTGATTATAGAAGCTGCTGGTCCACTGCTGCCTCGATCAGTTAGTTTTTGTTTTATTGTGGTTCTTTCAGATCTGAACTACACAGCTGAATGCTGCTTAACTTCTTTGTAGGTTATGAGGTTAGGGGAATAAAACGAATTTGGAAGATCAATAACGCACAATACTTAAAGAAGACTTGGCTCAATCACAGAGGCACATTAGGCGAGCTAGTGCAGAAACATACATCAGGTCACATGGGAAAATGAATTCAGAAGAGCTTGGGAAAATAACATTTTCACGCCAAAACAAAATTTGAAAGTTAGGAATTGAATACATAGGGAACATTACGGGGAAGCTATAGAGAGATTTTAGGACCTCAGAAAACAAAAAAATATGGAGCCGCCCTTTATGCATGCATACGTTTCTTTCGTCAGCAGCCTTAAACATTCCTGCAAAGCAGCTGTCTGAGTTTTTTAAAAGTTTAGTTTGTGGTTTACAGAGTAACTGTGAAAAGTAGAAAGGACATGGAAGGATTCAGAATTCAGAAGAATGAGATGACGACAGTCATAGTATTTTTAAATCCTCCATTTCCCCTGCGTGTGCAAATTCGTTCTTATTCAGTGAGCAGTTTTAGGAAGTTGCCTAAAAGTGTGGATAAAAGGCCAAACCATGAAAAAATATGTTAATGAAATCACCAACAACAGCGTGAATATGGTCTTAGACACGTTTCACAGTTCACTCACACAGTGAACGAGAGAGGAGTGCGGTGAAGAGACGGACAGGTGTGTGCTCTGGCTGTAGTGTGTCAGATCGTGTGCAACAGCAGTAATTTAAGAACCAAGATAACAAGAGGCAGCCGCAGTGTGAGAGCTCTTCACTCTGAATGTGGCTTCAAAGACTCGACAGGATAGCGAGGAGCCCTCATATCCAACAGCGAGGGTGCGTATGGGGAAGGGGGAGAGAGGGGTAACAAAACTTGTGAACAGGTGGTGAGGAGCAAAGATGAAAACATGTGTCCGGTGCTGGAAGGAAGGACGGGAAGGAAGACAGGGAAGTGTGAAGGGAATACTCTACGGTTGCTCCTCCTTCTTCTTCAGTGATATACGTTTCTTCCTGGCAGCGAGCATTTCGTAGAAGGGGTCAACACTGACAGCAGATCTGAAACGGTGACAGAAAAGCACTGTTAAGGGGGGGATTGTAAAAATGAACAATTAGAAGACAGACATACTGTTCAGACCTGCACAGTACGACATGTGCGTGGACATCACACGAACAGACAGAACCCAGAGTCCATCCACCGTCTGCACCAATCACAAGTCTCCGTTCAACAGACCCTAACTCGACGTCATCAGAAAAACGTCTCTCCCCGCTGCAGCTTACCGAACTTTATCGCACCTTTGTTACTCACCTGGTTCATTGTTCCATGTGTCTACTAAAAATTCATTTTTTCAACATGCTATTTTATGCTGTTATTGACTGTTTTTGCAGATTTTAATGCCATGGCGTTTCTCAGCACGCTCTTTTATGCTTTTTTTCAGGTGTTTAAAGCTGTTTTTGAGACGTGTCGTTCATTGACATTTTTACCACCTTGCCTTGCTTTTTGGGTCATTTTTTTGACGTGCTATATTTTGGTGTTTTGGGCCGTTTTTGCACGTTTTAATGCTATGGCGTTTCTCAGCGCACTATTCTATGCTGTTTTTAGGTGTTTAAATCTTTTTTTGGGGACATGTCATTTTTTGACATTTTTACCAACCTATAGCCTTGCTTTTTGGGTCATTTTTTCAACATGCTATTTTATGGTGTTATTGGCTGTTTTTGCAGATTTTAATGCCATGGCGTTTCTCAGCACGCTATTTTATGCTGTTTTCAGGTGTTTAAAGCTGTTTTTGAGACGTGTCGTTTTTTGACATTTTTACCATACTATAGCCTTGCTTTTTGGGTCATTTTTTGGACGATGCCATCATAGGCATTTAGTTTTTTATGTTACATACCATCCAGACAGCTGTTAGTATTTTGAAATTAGGCCCTTAAACAAGAGGCTCTCTTGTGTTTGGCGTTTCTCACTGGTCTAACACTACCCGCATTTCTCGTGTGACATTATCTGACATTTCCATTTTCGTACTTGATGCTGTGGATCCATTCGTCCTTCTCCTCAGGTGTCGGGGCGGAGATACGGTACACCATGTGGTTTCCTTCCACTACTCTCCCATCGGCCTCCGTCTTGCACGCCTTGATCAGCTGACCACGGTTGTTGGGAATGTACAGCTCAAAGCAGTTCTGGATAAACAATCACAATATACAGTAAATTGTGAAATTTATACAAAAGATAATTACGTATGCCTTATAAGGATCAGCAAAAATGCAAACTTACAGGTTTTCTTGGGTCTTCTACCTCACGGATACTGAGGTTTTCCAAGGGAATGATACCTCGCGGTTCCTTATCCTGTTAGTGAAAAATGCAATCACAGCACATAAGAGCCAAAAGAGTTACTGCAACATTCAAAGGGTTTTATTTCAGGTTTTATTGGTTAAATGAGTCCCAAAAGGAATCAGAGTGCAAGAATTAGCAGAAATTTAACCAATCTCACCATGACTTCTTTTGCTAAAAATCACCAAGTTAGAGGAAAATAATAATTATTTTCATTGCGAACTTTTTTTCCACAAAGCGAGCAAATCATTTACCACAAAAATGAAAATCCAGGTTACAGCTGAAATCAATCTGTTATTAAGTTCTTAGGTGCATCACTTCTGAGCAGCATTTCAGAAAGTGATCAGTTCTGAATTTATTGTGTCACTATGTAACTTGGTTGGATCCTAAACTTCACTGAGAGTCCTCCTGGAAGAAGCGTTTGTGTTAGTGTTGTTACGGTAGCGTGCCTTTGATGTGTCGCCTATTATGACCAGTCTGACTTGTGTCTCTTTTGTTTTTGTTGAGCGTGGGCAACCAAACCAGTTTCCCTTCTGGGGTTTAATAGTTATGCGTCTAATCCTCGACTTCAGTCACCAAACTTCAAACACAACAACAACAATGCCACTAATTCTGTTGTTTTTTTCTCAGAAAAGCAAACACAACTGCGACACCAACATCCAGCTCAGAAAGTTTAAAGGGATAGCTTGGATTTTTGTAGTGGAGTTGTATGAGGAACTTGTCCACAGTCAGTGTATTACATACAGTAGATGTCAGTCGGCACAACCACAAAAACAGTAATTGTACTTTGCAGAACATGGGAGCTGCTGGTCAACCGTTACCTCTTATGGGGAGTTTGTTTGTGTTATTGTGTGACTTTGGTGAATCTGAACAAACTCTTTAATACAAAGTCACACAATAACACAAACAAACTCACCATTTCATGTAACGGTTGACCAGCAGCAACTTGGAGTGTGCCGACTGCCATCCACTGTAGTTAATAAACTGAGTGGATAAATACCTCGTACAACTGACCCGGAGCTATCTGAGTAATTTACCAGATGAATCTAAAATCTGTCAAATTCACTTAAATACTGCATGTGGACACAAAGACTTACTGTGGTGTATTCAAAGTAATAAAGGCAGTTGTCTGTGAGAATGAACCATCGCCTTTTCCAAGTTTTCACTCGTCCCCCTGAAACACAAGAACACGGACATGACGATGACAGGAGGAGAAAAGGACTTCCTTAGGGGTCAAAGTTGTACAACTACTCTAAAATTTCTACATTCTTACAGGTAACTACGTGGCTATTTTTTTAACTACAACAACTGTCTGTACATACCTCCTGAGAAAACAAGCATCAGCAGTAGAGGTTGGAAATCGCAGGGAAGAAGCAGAGACAGAAGGGACCGGAGGATTTAGAGAGAGACAGAGGACAAACAGACAAAAAGAGAGACAGACAGGGAGGAGGAAGAGAAAGAGATTATATTAGTGACACAGAGATCACAGGCCCCGCCATGCAAAAGAAAACAAACAGATTTTTAGGCTGTTGTGAGGCAAGAAAGTGAGTCTCTGGTTCACCGTCACGCTATGGCAATGTTCGAGTGCCGCAACACTGTGAGCTGATAATTCAAGTGGAGGCAAAGAGCCAGCAAACCTCAGAGACAGGAGGGCAGGTTTGTCATAGCACAAAGCCTTAACAGAGAACAAAGCACTCCAGCATACAGAACACACTCCACACTGGATTTGATTAAGTGTAACAGATCAGTGTTAAAGCCAAAACGTAGGGTAGAAGTCTTCCTAAAGCCTCACGGGCATCATCTCACCGAGTTTAAGAAGCCAGCCCTCTCTGTCCGGGTTGAAGAAGGTGTGTGTCAGGTCGTTGCCGTCGTCCTCTGGGATCTTGAACGGCTCATTTTTAATGCTTTCGTAGAGATTCTGGAATAACACACAAGATAGTAAAATAAGCTTATTAAAAATCTCTTTACTGGGTTCAGTTTAATTGTCTTATAGCCGTCTCCAAAGAAAAACAAAATGGTTATTCGTACTCTGAGCAGGTCCTCGGGAAGGTCTCCCCCCTCGTTGATGCCTCGATTCATCGAGATGAAACGGTCCACTCCAGGTTTGTCCCTCACATTTGGGTTATGGAGGCTTGTGTTCAGCATTATGATGGCAAATGACAGCACGTAACATGTGTCTGCGGACAGGAGGGACATGCGAGACAAAGCAGGTTTGTTGAGTTTTGTTCTACACAAAAACGCACGTTAACGTATGTTAAATATCTTTTTGTCATATTTGCTGAGACTGTCAGACAGTAGTGCATGTGACAGATCATTTGTTAAAAAAAGAACAAACACATGTTCCTCTGCCTCTTAGTTTTGTTTCCAATGGCATTACAGCCTGAGAACAAAAACAACCAAACAGAGCCGAGGAGTCTCTAACGCAGCTGTCAATCAATAGGGGTTTTCTTTTGGTACTTTTGGCACACAGAGTCTCACTAGACCTCTGCTAACAGCTCACCTCCAAGAGGTAACCTGCTTTTACCTGCCCAGCTGTGTGATGGAAAATAAGCGGGACTTGATGCTTTAAAATGTAATTTGACTCAAGACACGCCATCACCACAGCTAAAGAGAGCACTAGAATATGTTTCTGAAAACATCTGAGGACAGAAATAAGCCATGTAATTACAGAAAGTTCATTTTGACCACCGCTGCCTAGTTTAACTTTAGTTTACGAGTCTCTATTGACGTGACTGATAGCTACATTAGAGACTCCCCGGCTCTGATTGGTTGTTTTCGTTCACATTTGATAAGGACATTACATGTGCAATAAAGCAACAGAGTAGGCAGAGGAATATGATTTTTTTCACAGTTTGTCTGTTTCATTTAGTGTATATGTAGTGACAGATTCAGCAAATATGACAAAATATGTTTTTTTATAAAAGTTATCAATGTAGCTTTAATATTAGAAAAAAAACCAACAGCTGGTTTTGACCCAAATAAAAAAAAATATTTCTTTTCACCACCATCACTCTCTGAAAACAAAGGGTATGGCATCACTGAACCTCATCTAAAACAATTTAAGGAAAAAACAAATGCAAAACAGCAGTGTTTCTTCAGCTTACAGCAAGAGGAATTTAATACTTTTTAATATTTTTTTCAATGCATTCAACTGAAATTTAAGACTGATTTCACTGTAACCAAAATTGGGGGGAAATGGGGGGGATCCACTGGGACCCTGAATAGTTTGACTGAGAAGCAGTGTTTAGAAATTGGCAGACTCCTCTGGCATTCATTTCTGGTAAGAGACTTATTGTTTGTGTGCTTGTGCACCTTCTGGGAAGTGCCTCTTCCTGTTATCCATCATAAAATAATAAAACGAGATTTATAAGAACAGCTCCACGTCACACACAGACGTCCAAACATCCAACGTTAGGATGGTACCAGATCGCCCTACGTGAACTGCAGTGTGACGTGTTTGTGTTTACCAGTGCTCTGGAAGACGCCGGGGTTGCAGTGGCAGTATCTCTGAGCAAAGGCCTCCATCATTCTGTCGATCTTCTGGGCTTCACCAGGCAGACGGAAACTCCACAGGAACTGTCTGCAGAGAACAGGTCGGTGTTCAGGTCAAGTCGGAGGGAACAAACTTGGCAATCAAAGCAGAGTTACACTGTCACTAATGCTCTCTTGCACAATTTTCCCCTCCGTAACCTGAAGTAGCATACAGAGTGGGACTTTCCACTGTGGAGAAACTTTGGCTACCTGAGAATATGACGACAATGTTCAAGAGATTTTCTTCCTAATTCAAATCAAAATGTATAAAAACAAACAAACAGTTCACCTGAGGGCCTGGACGAGGTTGAGATCAGTGAACTCGTGGAGGTCAACGAAAGCCTGAAGCACTTTGATGTTGAAGTCGTCCCTGCAGAACAGCAACAGAGAGATCACAGTCACAAACGGCAAACAGACAAAAAAAGCAGAAAAAGGACATTTGAGGACCGAGCACCTTTCTCCAAGGTAATCTCCTATAGCGGTCTTGTTGAGGCCCTCTCCTTTGTAGAGGAACTGAGCGATGTCCTCTGAAGTGTGTCTGAGCAGCTCGTTCTCCACCAGAAACACGATGCCCTGCAGAGAGGGAGGAGCCTGTCACCACACAGCCTAAACGTTCTCCTTTCCCACCAAAATTAGCATGTGCACGCAGGTTTCTCAAACATGGGTAAACCCACTAAATACAGGCGATAGGGTTTATTCCCATTGCCAGTAAACACTGCGGCCAGTCTGCCTTTGTCAGTTGGCGAATGTGTGTGTGTGGGCTGATTTGTTGGTGTGTCCATGCGACATCACGGACAGGCAGGAGGGCAAACATTCGAAAGCAACAGGATAAACTTTTCAGTAGTTTCTTCTCTTTCTTCTTCTCTCTTATTCAGCCTCTTTTTCAAACTTGGTGCAGAATAGCAATCAAATCCATTCCCATTGCATTAAAGAGCCAGATTCTTGCGGGTGTTGGCAGTTTTTTTTTTACCTTTTTGGGGTCCATGTTGAATTTCTTCCTTCCCATGGCCACATGCCTGCTTTTCTGCAGAGTTTTACTGCAGAGAGCAAAAATGTAAAACATTAGAAAGATTTTGTGGCTTTCAAATCACATCTCCTTATCAATAGCTCTAAAGGTTCAGACTTACAAATTCCAAATGACTATGGACCATGAGAGCATATTATCACGACACTTCAGCGGTTTTAACAAAAATTATACATTTAACATTAATAAATCGCTGTGCTTCACGCAGTTAAAAATTGCATGTCATCATTCAATGTATTTGACTTTCAAAAGCTAAAATAACATCACTTACGAATTGTTTAAAATTGGTGTTGTTATCAAGAAAGACAACTCTTGTCATCTTTGCCGTGCAAAAATGGAGAATCTGACGTTGTTAAGGGAATACTACAACAATGTTACTCTGCATTTTCTTCTCACCTGCCCTCTGTGCTGGTCTCCAGTCCCTCCACCTCCAAAATTGCCTCCCTTAATTCCTCTCTGAGCCTCTGGATCTCCTGCAGCAGGACGCCCTTCCTCCTGCGGATGTCCTCCAGCTCAGAGCGCTCCTCTGGGCTCAGGTCTACTGGGACTGTAAGGGAAAAGAAGAAGAATGACTCTGTTAATGCTGCTGCTGCACATACAATAAATGGTAACTGTGCCCTAAAAACCTAAAGCAGACTGTCTTTATTGGTAACATAATAAGCCATCAAGGACAACTATTTTGAGAATGTCACTGTAACTAAAAATGGCTATGACCAATTCATGCTATCAATATCTTACAATGGAGAGGTGTCGAAGAGGAGGGGTACACTCGAGTGTTTTGTTTGATCTTTTATAGACAAAAGGCTCTTAGTTTCAAAGCAAAGTTACACAACTAATGACGACTACATTTTTTATTTTGGCTAGCGTGAACTGATGCTGAAACTAAACTATTGAGAAAATAGTGAATTGTAATATTGAATTGTAATCTGCAGGGTGATGCATGGAAAAATGAGACTGGTCACTTAAATTGACTTTCTGATTTTCACTAACAATTCTACACAAAAAAGTGATTTACTACCAATTAAAATTGCGTATTAATACAACACACTTTTTCACATTTCCTGAATCTGTCCCATTTTTTTTGTCCTACCTCTGCCCTTCCCTGGTTCCTTATCTTATTATTGCACCCAGTTTGTGCAATCTGAAAATCTGACCTGCCACTGCAGTATAATGTATGAGAGCTTTAAGACTGCCCACCCGCTGAGTTGTGATACACTCCAGTAATAGAGCAGACAAGCACTTCATGTGTACAATGCTACCGTTAAGTTTGGAGTCAAACAGCCAGTTTCATTTTTAAAGCATTTTTTACCACAAATACATTTGTAAAATTAAAAAAAAAACATTTATAGGCTGGTTCTCAAAGCCTAATCTGACTCCCTACTGGCAAAATACCCAAATTAGTTAAAGCTCTGTTAAATAAACCATAAATGAAATATTTTCTGGTTTATCACTTGTGATATGAAGCCGAGTAATTACTTAAAGTTGTATTTGCTGGGTTGTCATGATGAGATTTCAGCCACCAGCAAAATAAAATCTATAAAATAAAAGGTGAGTGAATTTTCATTTGTGGAGCTCACTGCAGTGTCAACGGTTCATTTCAACACCTTACAGCTGTTAACAACAAGTGTTCACAGTGAGAGCTGTGATATTTAGACTTAATGATGATTCATCAGTCACTAAATTACATTTTAAATAATAGTAGAAGCACCAGGCTAGTTCCAATACTGTTGTCAAAAATATTGATTTATCAATAAATATTGTTCTGAATATTTGAAACAGTTTTAGTACTCATATTGTGTGGTATCAAAACACCGGCACCAGCTGTGCTTTCTTGCTCTCATCTTTTTGTTAATGTTTACTGCAGTCGTTCTGCTAATCTCTGCTACTAATCAAGAATGGTTGTCTTTTCAAACGTTATAGCTTTGTAATATCTAATTTTATAACACTTAAATCGAATTCCCTCATTTTCAGTGTTTCCCTGTAGTATAGAAAATGGCATAAATATCAGTATTTTTTAAGGCTTTATTGTACCAAAGTTATAAATTCTAGTATCACAACACCAAGGTAAAAAAAGTGGCATACAGGTAAAAAAAAAAACAAAAAAAACCCTTATTTAGCTGATGTTGGCTGAGGGAACAAGTACAAATGTTCTTGTTTTCATGGCATCAAACCCTTGACAATAGTGAATCTAACAACATAGCTTTAAGGGATGTTACTAGTGTTACAGTTGAGTTATGCAGTTTTTTAAAGACATCTGCCAAAATGTGGCTCTCCCAGTTTGGTCAGCATGTCACATTATATTTCTAAAATAAAGAGAAAAAAAGCTGGCTTGTAAATGTATTTTGACAGCACATATAGACTTTTACAACCTGGTGCCAGTTTACACCTAGATACAATTTAAGCAGTCTAATATGGCAGCCCTGCACTAAATCCTACCATAGTAAATGTTATAAAACGCAGTTATCAGTTTGAGGTGCTGCTGAATATTGTAGTATAGCCAACAGTGTCTGATAATTTGACAATTTTTGTCAGTGAAGAAAACCTAGATATTAAAAACCATAAAGCTATACAAATAACCAGAACAACTTAAGTCTTCAAAAAAATCATCATTTAAATTAGGGGTCGACCGATATTGTTTTTTTCAGGGCCGATATCGATAACTGATTAACAGTTGCTGATGAGACCAATAAACAATATTTGGACCTGATGTGCATTTACATTAACTACGAAATAATTGTTAGTATTTACAATTTGTAATATAACAAACTTCAACACAAAACTTTTTTTATACACCTTTGTTAAATGTTCAATCAAAACTGAAACTTTGAACAGGTACAAAAAGTTCCCAGCAACTTCTTATAATAAAGTCAAGTGAAAATTTAAATTAAAAAATGGATTAAAAAAAATAGCTCCCCGAGGTTTTACAAAGTAAAAGTTCCTCCCATGCTGACACTGCCCGTGCACTTTTTAATTAATCAATTTTATTTAGTGATCATTCAAATAAAATGCAGATACAGATAATCAGCAAAATGCCAAATAACAGCCCCCAGTGAGGCTGATAATCTGTCGACCGCTAATAAATGTGACTTGATTTAACGCGGTGTACCTTATAAACTAGACGCTAGCTGTGTGTAGTGTCTGAGCGCTCCATGCTGTAGTCACATTTTGCTAAAGTGGCCTACTTATGCACAAAAAATCGAGATGATTTCTTTTGTTAAAAACACCCAGATCGACAGCTCAAGGTAGCAGCTTGTAAACAGCAGTAATTGGCAGCACGCAAAGCGCTCCAGACCATTGTGTTTATTCTGCAAAACAAACAGCTGCTTTAAAACACCACCAACCACGCCCACAGTCTGGATCCACTGCACGGTTTGCTTTACAGCAGTCAGAGAGCTGATAACAGGAGGTCGATGGTTTCAACAGTATAAGCAATGCACAGTTTTAACATGCCCTTGTGTAAAGTGGAGGCTGGTGTGTTAAATGCCCAGCGACGTTAGCTGAAACGTTAGCTTCCAGCACTCAGTGAAACAATCAATATTTAGTGAGCGTCCGGCTAAGCTAATGCAGCTTTGTGGCTTATTTTAACCACAATGTGTCCAACGTTTAAACCCAGGGTTTTCTGGAAACGACAGCAAAGTGTACATGGTCAATGATTTTCATTAAGATGTTTAACTGAATGATCACTGTGTCACACCTGAGCAAATAAACTGAGCCACCAGCTACAGCTAGCCACAGTTAGCTAGCGGTAGCCAATGCAAATGTAGCTAATTAGCAAACCCACTTACTGTAGTCCAGGTCATCCATTTTTGGCGCTTTACTTTTAGGCATAAATATTTCAGAGTCGACTGTCATTCAATATCAGAAAACTGGGGATATATGTGTAAATATATCCTCAAAACTACAGGGTAAAATAGACAAGCCCTGGTGTCGAAATGTTGGGCCGGAGACAAAGAAGGTGGCGACACCGGAAGCGGTGTCTGGCTTTCGAGGAGCCTACTACCGGTCAGTTGTTTTTCAAAATAAAACCCCTTATAGTGCGTTTGGTAATGCGAAAATTGAAGTTTGACACGAATGTATAAATGCGAGTCAGGCTACAAGTACAATGGTTTAAAACAGTGATATGTTAGTTTTTATTTATTTATGTTTGTCTTTCTTCAAAAACATGTCATGTCATGTCATGTCATGTCATGTCATGTCATGTTATATCATGTCATATCTATTCAATTAGATTCAATTAAATTCTGCAGGTCCTTCCTTTCTGCTGCTGTCAGGCTGTACAACCAGCACTACTACCCAGTAAACCACATACACACACAAAAGTGGACTTAAACATTTGCAATAATGTGCAATCTTATTATTTCCATGTGCAATTGGTGTAAATATTTTAAAACTGGTTTTTTTTACTTTTTATATTGTTCTTTTGCTTTATCTTGTACATTCCTGCTTTGATGTCCCTTTGCTGCTGTAACAATGCAAATTTCCCCGATGTGGGACTAATAAAGGATTATCTTATTTTATCTACTTGGAGTTTGAGAAGTGAATATTTCTAAATAACTGTAAACTTTTAACATTTTGTTAGAAATACTGTCAAATGTCAAAATGTTTACAAATAACTACACACCTCTCCTGAGAACCACAAAAAATATATTTTTGATATAAATCAATTTTTTTCTGGATTGGATTTTGTTGTTGTTTTCAATGTAAAAATATTTATTTCAGACTGACATGAGTCATTGTAAAGTCATGAAAAATAAAGGTTTACAGAGAAAGTCAGACATGTAGAGACCCACATGAATTGCAAACCTTTAAAATTCACCCAACTGGTCAATCTGACATTACAAACTGACAAATTAACTCACCACCATGTGCATTTAGTATCTGTGCTAGTGTTTTTTATTTTACCAGATTGTCTTCATCAGTAGATCGATGATAGATGTAGATGTAGATAGATGTAGATCTTCAATTTTCTGAACACTTGAAAATCTAAAATTGAGCTTGAAAATTGCGGTTTACAATACAGTCTCACCTGAAAGTCCATTTAGTAGCTGTCCTGGAGCTTTTGATCAAATCTGCAATGTTCTGTGACAATTGGTGATACCAAACTACTGCTGACTAATTTATGATACTATGTACATGTAAATACTGGATCTAAATTATCTGTTCCCTGGATGGTGATACAGTGGATGGAAGTAAATCCATACAATAACTTCATTGTACTTACCTCCACTTTCAAGGAGAACATCTTTTAGGTTTGGTGGTTTGTTTAGAGCTGCCTGCATATGCAATATCTGCGTCAAGGGTTCCTCTTCCTCTGGGGCCACAGAACCTAAAAATGTATTTACTCAGGGGTCTCCGGTAAGAAGCTTCATCCAAATTGGCAAACATGTGTTACAAAATGCACTTCTAGAAGCTAATTTACAAGAATGAGACAGAAAAACATCGGTGTAAAGAAGGAAAAGTCTGAGGAGACAATTAACTGAAATGATGAAACAGTTTTAGTTATTTATGTGACTGTGACTGAGAGGAGTGGAGACAAAATCCAACTCAGTCACTGGTTAGTAGTTTTAACAATGAAGAAAAGGTCATGCCTGCAGATTTACTCCACGCCACAAAAGTTTGATAAAGACGACTCAATCCAATTTGGATCTTCGTCAGGTCAAAATGTTTGAGTAACGGAAATCATACCATTTTTTAAGCATAATGCATATCCATAGGGTGACAAGCGTTGATGCACTAAACTGCCCAGGGTGAGAAAACATTTTTTACAAAATGGAAAAACTACATAGAAAAGAATATTAAGAGAAAAAAAAGTAATAGAAAAGTTATATTTAAAATATATATCAACATATATGTTAATTTATGAAACACATCAAATTCATTATCCCATACATCAGTCTACACCTAAAATGAAAAATTGCATTAAATTAGAGGCAAAATAGTAAAAATCTTTAACACATTTACAGAAATAACTTCTTACTTTAACTTGGACCTGTTGAAGATCCAAATTGGACTAATTGTCTTTATTAAACTTTTTTTGGCATGGATTAAATTTGTTGGTGTTACTTATTTGTCAGCGCTGTTTTTTGATAGCCCTGCACCTACTTGACGTGTATTTAGTTACTCTCCTTCAACCTAATAGTTAAAAAGAAGCAATTAAATACGATATAGATTGCTGATAAGAGCAGCTTCCCTCTCCTGATATCACCAACACTTCTAGCTGTATTATATAAATATTAAGACAATTTTTTGTGACAAAATCACACTAGATTTTCTCCAGACAAACGTATCAAGTTACATTTATTCAAAACCATGTATAACTATTAACTGTACATTGTGTATGTATATACTTCATATCTTCATGTGATTTTAGTAATAATTACAATTTCATTACAGGCAGTCTACTACAGACATCTTTATGGCATTATCAATTGAGGGGTTAAACCCCGACATTGTCTTATCAAATTGGTCTATAACTCCATGGTGCGATCTATGGCCATAGACGACAAAATGTTTAGGTAAACTAGTCTCTTAAACATCGAGAGTAAACATTTTGGCAAAAAAACTCCATTCAAAGTGTATATAGATTCTTCTATTTGGTACTGTTACAAGCCTAGACTCAAAATGTATTCACATTCTGTAGCTGTGTAAGCACAGTGTAGTTGTGGTTGACTAGCTGCATTGTGCGCTGAAAAAAAAAAAAAAAAACAACGATAAAAGAAGAAAAATAAAGGCCTGGTGAGCAAAGAGTTTTACTCCATTTTTTTCTGCAGTCAGGTTTTAACAGTTCATGATCAACAGCCAGAATTTACAGGCTTATTATACAAAG
The DNA here is from genome assembly GCF_008729295.1 of Plectropomus leopardus. NCBI lineage: Eukaryota > Metazoa > Chordata > Actinopteri > Perciformes > Serranidae > Plectropomus > Plectropomus leopardus. The sequence continues at coordinate 25,842,860 of NC_056469.1, forward strand.
GCATTGATTTGTCCAGGCATGACCAAGACATACAGTATGACCCAAGCAGTCGGCACATGATCTCACTGATTGATACACTGCACATGCTTATGATTTTTCCTTTGTCCAGACCAAGAACATCAGCAGGCTTTATTATAACATTTAAAAATAATTAATTTATAAACCATGACAATTCCTACAAGAGCTCCAAGACCTCTGGTTTGATTTTTCTAAGGAGCATATAATCATTTGGAAAGTTGTCAAGATTTAAAACCCAATTTAGCATGTAAGTCAACAGATAGGCTCTGCTGTTGGATAGTTTCACACATTTAAAGTTGTTTTGCTTCCAACTGGTTTATTTCATGATCTGCTGTGACAACAGAGAGCTGCTGGATTCTAGTGTCGTGCCCTTGTTTGTCTCTACAGCAGGATTTTATGTATGGTTTTAATAATCAGTCAGTCCTACATCTCAAAGCTTTATATGTTCAAGTTGAGACATTTCATTATTTGCAGGCTAGGAATGTAATGTGATCCATTTATTATCAGGACTATTAATACTAGTGCGTCTATTTCTAGGACAAAGCGTTGCATCAGACTCTGCATTACTCTGTAAAAAGTTACAATGCATTCTAGCATGGTGATTTTATGTGCTGCTTCAGCTCCAGTTATTGTGCAAAATAATTGCACTACTTACGGCTAATCGGAGGCATTTAATGTCCTCTATGCTTCCAAAGATGAGCGCTCAGAGATAGTGACATATTCTAGATATCTGTATGATTTGTTGAAAATGAACAGTCTAAAACCACGGACAAAGAAGCTTTGTTCGCTTTTTTTTTTATAGTCAATATACCTAAAAGTGTGATATTATTGACATCATCATCGTGCAACCACTGGCTAAGAAAAACAGGCAGATTATGCAAAAATGTCAGTCATGGTCACCGTTCAACGGTTCCATCGCTCCTACGTTTGATCTCGCTGCTCTACGCTGAGTCACGCATGAACAAAATGGTCATTAAAGTGTAGATTTATCCACATTTTTCTCCACTGATGCTTAAAACAGTGGAGAGTAGTGTGCTCCAAGATAACAGTAGGTAGGTGGGTCTACCAGTATGTCTGAGTATATAAGCTCTGATGTAGTGGACGGACACTATGATATGTGGACAGATATTAAGAATATTTGGGTTTCTTCGACAAGTTAGAGAAAGTAAGGGCAAAGGTACAACTGTACTGTCCAGTGTCAGATAAGGCATTCCTTTCACGGACGGAAGCTTTTATACTCAAACATTTGGGGCGGAGTAGAAGACAGAGGGTTGGGGCATGTTTTACTGGGGTGTTGACCCCAGTTAATCTCAATATTTTAGGGAATTTCATGTTTGAGAATAACTTTCTCTGAATTTAATCTGATTTGTTTCCATCTCATCAAAAGGCAAAATTCAGGTAGTGCTTCTCTGCATGCATACTACTATGTATACATCCAACACATGCACTATCTGCACACAAAAAAAATCCTTAAACATTCGATTGTTCTTCCCTCTTACTATCCCAGGCTGTGCAGTTTTCATGCTTCTCAGGGTACGCCGAGCGTAATCCAACAGCTGTGCAATGAGGCGCATTTTTCATCCATTTTCAAATTTGCTATTAATCCCTGCAATCGTGCTCCAATGATGCGTGGCTCGGTGGGTTATCCCTTTCATTAAACCTCAGAAAAGCAGTTTCTGCATTCCAGGCTATTTTTAGTCTCTCAGATACTCCGCCCTCTCGCTCAGAATAAAGATGACAACAGAGATTACATAATTCAGTGGAGTGCTGTATCTGTCAATCAGACCAACCAATCCCTGATTAGAATCTGGTAATCTGCACTCCAGAGTCGCCAACGATGAGCCGAGCCAGGGAGGGATGAACCTGTGAAATATTAGGAGATCAGAAAAAAGATTTATTACCAATAAGTCCTACATTAGATCATTAATATAACTCTTCAGAATTAATACTTAGTGCTGTAGAGGCATAAAATACATCTGCTAAAGGTACAACACATAAACGATATATATCTTGATATTTTTAAATCTCCTCTAAACTACTGTAAATTACTAAAATACAAATTTATTGAATGAACTACCCTTACAAATAAAGAAGCTACAGCCATTAATTAGAATTACATAAACTGCTGTTAACATAAGGTTTAATGAAATACTTACAATGTTTAATAAATTAAAGTATACAGTTAAAGCACTGTAATAGTAGAGTTAAATAAAGTTTTATGATTAAATAAATCAAAGCACAAAACATTATCAGATGGTGTAAACGGAAATAAACGATATAGCATAATATGAAACGATACTTTTTTTTTTTTATCACCAGATGATATGTTTCATTATATCACACAGTCCTAATCACAATACCGCGACGTTTTGTCTTTCTTGGTTTTAAAGGCTGTTTTAGCTGTTCTATTGTTTGCCTTTACCCACTTAGTCATTATATCCACCATAATGATGATCATTTATTGAATCTGTCATTGTGTAAATATTTTGTAAAGGCACCAATAATCAACCCCACAATATCATTGCAATATCTATATCGAGGTATTTGGTCAATTATGTTGGGATATTCGATTTTATCCATATCACCCAGCCCTGCTACGGAGTACATTAGAGTTATATGAGGATGTGCTTTTTGAATGAGCGGATCTGGAGGGAATGAAAACCTCTAACTTCAGCAAATATAGCGTCACATCCTATCTAATCACCTCTAGTTACTACACTCACATCACAGCACTTCACAGCGAGTACATTCAGTAAGTACCAAGCAACATTTTCCCCTTTCTGACCTGCGCTTGAAGCGGCCCATAGGGCACCAGTTCTCCATCCACAGTTAGCGTCCCCCGAGTAGAAAGAGGCTGCAGCCTGAAGGCCTTGCAGGTAATGTGGCTCACATACGGCGAGCTGACGGAGTGGTGGGTTCCTCTTTCCATGGCAAAGAACAGTCTCAGTAGAGTGGCTCTGGAGATCCCCGCCCGCACAAAGGTCAGGTGGATCAGTCCATCGTCGAACCTGGCCTGGGGTGCAGCATGAAGATCAGCCCCGAGGTGGGACTGATAAAGGGCCAGGACCAGGACAAAGTCCCCTTCTATGGTGACCCAGTCTCTGGTGGGAAGGGGCTGGTCGAGGGGCGGTAACAAGTCATCCTTGGGGATATTTAAAGGCAGTGGGATGAAAGGACGGTTCTTCAGAGGTCCTGCTGGCTCGGCAATGTCAAAGTTAAAAGATGAGGACGGTGTGCGCAGGGAGGGCGAGGGCGAGGTGGAATTTGGGGTGTTGGGACGGGGGACGAGGTAGGATGAAGAGTGAGGGGAGGCGCATGAAGGGGAAGACGGGGGTGTGGGAGAGAGAGAAAGGGAGAGGGAGGGGAGTTTAGGAGGGAGGGAGTTTGAGTGGGAGTGCTGGAGGAGAGAGAGGGGCCTCGGCCGGGACGTGTTCTGGTTTTGGTCCAGGGTCTTGGGCTTGTAGGAGAAGGGAGAGTGACGAAAGGGAGAGGAGATGGTGAGAGATCGCTCACGAGAAACGTCCAGTTGGTAGGGTTCTTTCTGATAGTAGGTTCCATTTAGATCCATGTCCTCAACCCCGTACGAAGGGCCTGAATCTGCGTCTGCGTCCTGACTGAGAGGCTGGTTGAAGAGGGCGTTTGCTATCTGGCTCGAGGGTGCTGAATTCTTCCTCAGCTTCTGTCTGGCTTCCTGAAGATCATCTTGGTAAGTGAGACAACTCTCCGGCTCTTCATCGGCCTCTCGCCCCATGTCGACTCCACAGCTCTCCCCCAGCTCTCCTGCACGCATCACACTCTCCCCCTCTGCAGAGCCACCACTGCCTTCCCCATCTCTCCCTCGATCCTCCTCTTCCATCTCACTGGAGTCTTGCTCTACCCTTCCATCATCTTCCCTTTCGTCCTTAATCCCCGCCAACCTTTCTCCTCTCCCAATATTGCAATCATCCCTTTCAATCGATTCTGAACTCTCCGAACATGTCCCCGACCTCTCCTCTTCTGCTTCCATCTCCATCTCGCCCTCCCGCTCCCTCTCTCTGTCCTCTGCCAGGCTGCTTGCCCTCACCACGCCAGTTCCTCCTCCCCTAGCCCTCTCCCTTCTTCTCTCCCTTTCTCTCTGCCTCTCCTCCTTTTCCCTCTCTCCCTCGCCCTTCCGCAGGCTCCTCTGTTCGCTGATGCCCATGTCGGAGCAGGTGCGATGGATGGGCGTTCGACAGAAGCCCTCCAGGCCTTCTGTGATGCTGCGGGAGAGGGGCCTCCTTGGCGGCGGAGGTGTGGCATCTGGTGACGTGTTGCTGATGGACGGAGGCAGGTAGGACAGGCGACCCTTGTAGGATCGAAGAGACGCGATGCGCACCAGCGTGCCCAGGGTGAAGCGAGCTGAGCCCAGACCACGATACCTGGAATAAAAAAAAGATTTCAATTGACTCTTTCTTTTGTAAGAAATCTATAAAATATTGGAGGATAATTTGAGTAATACTTAATCCTTTAACAGTCAAAAAAAATTATACAACATTATAGACCGTAGAATATGAATCAATATATTGAGAAAAAAATATTTTCCTAGTATGTTAAGTATGTTCATAAAATAATCACATTAAAAAAATAGATGCAAATAAAAATAAATCTAGTATAAAAAAATCTGAATTTATGGTAAAAACACAATTTGATAATGTTATAAAATAAAAATAGAAAAATGAAATTAACTTAATAAAAGAAATAAAATAAAGATTAAAAAAATAACCTAAAAATAAATACAAATAATCAAGTTAGCAACAAAAGTTATTAATGTATGGTAGAAAAAAAACAAATAGTCAATTTAATATAAAAAAATAGAATTGCAGCATAATCAAAATGCTAAAATGCATCATATAAAACATCTGTATAAAAATTAAACTGGGTTTTGCCAAGTTTTTAGTGAGGCTTTTTAATTGCAAAAAAATGTCTACCATGCAGTTACAATGCCTTTTAAGGTTAAACAAACAAAACCAATAGTTGATTTTTTTTTACAGTTGATTACACACCCACCTCTCACTTTCAATGTCCACATCGGACACAAAGCCCCAGGCAACAGAGAGGAAGGAGAAAAGTCTCCTGGGTGCTGCAGTACGACTGCTGTTGGAGGGGGGAGGGCTTGTTGTCACAGAGACCACGTCCATAGGTCGGACACCGCCTCGACAAAGCAAAAAGCAGCAATTCAAAAGGAGGGGCTCCCGAAGGCACATGTCATACCTGAGGAAGATATAAAGAGGTCAAAACCTCCTCCTCACAGAAAAGATAACAAGAGAACGGTACAAAACAACACGTCAATACAGAGTCCTGACGCGATTCACAGATACAGTATCGAGGTCAAGATAAAAAGGTGATGACAAACAGCAACATTGTGCTCTTTTGTTCATAGATAGTTTTTAACTGGGTTAATCTGAATGTGTGTGATGAAAATCAAATAAATCCACATATCATGATCATGGTTTGTTTGATAAAAGTAACCTATTGGCATTGGAAACACAAAGTACAAAAAACTGTTTGCAAGATGCTGTGAAAATGTGTGATTTGACAGAGTGCGACTCGGGTAAAACCTTATTATGCTGAGCTCATAAACTATTTAAAAAATGTCTACTGGTGTACAACAGCCTATTTATTGAATATATATTATCAGCAAACAAGCTATAAACTAAGAAAAAAAAGAAAAACAGAGAGTAGGAAAGAAACGTGAAGTTTCAAAAGGCTGATTATTCAAGCACTTCAAGCACAAGCTTATCAACAAGTAAAATACGAAATGTGATATTTATAAGACTTTTGTTATACATTTTCCTTAATTACCTCTTCTAGTGTTTGTCTAGTTCCACACTATCAGGTTCATTTTGGGCTGGAAAACAAGATTCAACTGAAAAAGACATACGAGTCTCACCTTTACTGCTGTAAAAGTGAGACTTTTTTAAACGGTTTGTTTCTCATTCCCACGGTTTCCTCTTACTAAAACAGCGCAGCTAACAAACGGAGGCCAGTAGCAAGCTGAGGTGACCAAATCCAAAAAGTAAAGTTTGTACACAAATAAAGTTTACCCTTATAGATTATATTGATGCAGAACTGAGAAGAATACTGTTGACATGTGACGTCTTTGAATGTGTGTTTGCAGACATGTAAAGAAATGTTAATACATCATATTTCTTAAAGAGAGTTTGGGGTAATATTTTCCACCAGGAGCAGGACGAGAAATAATCTCAAAAGCAGTCTCATTGTAGTCTTGCAAACAGTGACCCTGCAAGATCCCCAGTCTTTGCGAATGTTCAGTCTGTGACTAAAAACTCACATTGTCTTTAGATGTGAGGGGGTGCCAAAATGTTACACTTTCTACGTCTTTTCCAAGTCGTCTAGTGTATGGACGATATAAAAAAATGAGGTCACACACATAAGTTGAAAGACAAAACTAGACAATAGCTAATGAATCTAACTTTGATGCACACTCCACTCCAACTACTTGAGCGATATGACTGAGATATTTGCTTACCCTGCATGGTGGTTGATGGAGCCAGCCAGTGCATTCCCGGAGCCACAGGGAAGAATGCCGACAGGTGTTTTTATTGCTTGTTCCCAGTCAGGACGCTCCATCAGCCCGTTAATTACCTGCAGGAACACAGCATGGAAAACTCACATCAGTGGACACAGATTAAGCTATACATATATGCAGTATTTAAAACACACAATAAATATCTTGACAGTTATGCAATTCTCCACTTCAAAATGCCCCTAAATTCCACCATGACAGCCCACAACTACACACCTCATGCAGCAGGCCGTCTCCAGACACAATGATGATGCCATCCCACTCTGGGAGCGATATCTCTCTGATAAGCTCTCTGGCGTGGTTCTGACGCTCTGAGACAGATTCATCAGGTTAATATCTGTTATATTCATTCATTTCATTCAACCTTTTTTAAATCTCAAGGAATCATTGAGGGCAAGCCCTCATTTTCAATGATGTCGAGAGCACAGAAAACACAAAGAACAACAGGCCGAACACCATTAAAAACAATTACATTCAAAAGCAGAGTAACTGGCCATCATAGTTTAAACTGGCCCATAGTAACTATTGTGTTGAGTTTGAATGTACGTTGTAAGATGTTCCAGGTAGATGCAGCAGAAAAACTGAAAGCAGTTTTTCCAAATTCAGTATTTGTCCTGGGAACACTGAGCATTAAGAAATCATCTGTAAATAATCACTATGTGACCAGTTTAATAAATAATAAACTATGTATATAAATTATATAAGTACAGTATATGTGAATGTATTATCTGTCTTCGCCCTTCTCGGAGTGTTTGTTACCTGTCTGTATGAGGTTGTAGCTGATGTTTGCCTCTCTGATCATTGGCAGGATGTGGGTCTGACACCACTGCATTGCCTGGCCTCTCCCGCTGAAGGGATTGACCAGTAACAGTAGTCGCCTGGGACGAGGTAGCAGACTTCTTGAAAATTCTGTTTGAAAAAGGAAAAAAAGGAGAGCATGAATAACTTAAAACTCCCACAATTTTTGTGCATAACAAAGGGAGGAACTCGAGGTTCACTGCATTTTCAAAGCACGCCAACTGGGAGCTGTCATTATGCAGTGTTGCAACCCTGGACTGAGTGCGTTCAACCATCTGAGCCTCTTTTATTTCACCTCACAGGAACTACTTCACACTGCATAATGCTGTCACTCAAAGCACATCTGTTGATCATTTAAATTCAGATACTTAAGGACACAAGTACCGATACAGGAATTAAACAGGGTTGGAAATTAACTTTGTTGCCCACCTGCTGCTGTGGCTGGTGGATTTCAAAATCTACTCACTCAATAGATTACTATTGTTTTTTTGGCTGGTGAGTGAAATAAATCTAGCAGCCACTATTTTACCAGTATTTAGCTGGTGGTGGGTGCTAATTTCCAACCCTAGAATAAAATGAAACACAGGGTTCTTTCAGCTTGGGGATGGCTGGATATAAGACTTTTTAAGACTTTTTTATTGCCACTCAAAGTAGAATTTAAGACCAATTTTACAATAACCAAAGTTGAAGAAATAAAAAAATGAACGGACAATTTTTTGGTCAGTTAAAAAGTTTAAAAATCTATGATCTACTTCGAATGCTGAAAAAAAATAAACCTTTCTAGAGCGGAACAAGAAAACAATGAATACACTATGTTATAAAAATATTCATCTGATTTGCCTTAAACAAATTTTGTTCATATTTCATTTATTTGAATTTCATTTAATTAAATGAGTGTTGTTCATTCCTCTATTCTGATCTGCATGACGTTAAATTTGGTAAATTATTAGAAAAACAGATATTACCCATTATTTGGAGATTTCTCTTGCAAAGTCTAAAAAATGTAAGATATTTTAATAAAAATTAGGACCCTTATTTTGGATTTATGAATTTAATGCCTCTTAAGACTTTTTAAGGATCCACAGGAACCCTGAAAACAAGCTGGTAAGATAATAATAAATTATTTATTATCTGTCCAACTGGGGCGCAGAGGCAAGAAAACCTCTCCCCCATTTCTCTACTCTTTCATCAGCTCAGGTATGAAGCTAAGAATAAATTTAAAGCTTCTATAGTTAGCTCTGAAAATATATCTAAGATTTATTATGATACAGATGGATGCCAGCAGTGCAGGGAAGGGGATGAAATGACTGCACTCTCATATAATCCTGGATTATGTAACAAACAACACGAAAGCAAATAAACAGAAAGCCCAACTAACCATAGCCGTGATATTCATAAGCATACAAACTCAGAATCAAGACAGCAAGTGATTCGGAAATGGAGCAATTAGATAAGAGAAGATGAGACACGATGAATGCTGTGTGAGCAAAGTGAAACAGAATTTAGGTGTGAAACAGACGGCTGGCAAAATGGAGAAAAATAGGCTGAACTGAATATGAATGAATCAGTAGCAGACTAGAGACAAACAGAGGACTGGGGACAAATGAAAAATGAATGACAACTTTATCTATGTTGGAGGAAGGAGACAGTGATGTGACAGCTAACGACTGAGGAAATCTAATGATAGAGAGATTAAAGACAACCATAGGTTAAAGATTAAGTCGAAAGAAAAGGAAGGAGACAGGAAGACACATACAGTAGGTAATGGTGAGCAAAAGATAAACACACACACACACGCTGTGAAAGTAGACATTTGCTATCTGTTTGATTATTGAGGCTGGGGGATACCGAGCTTTAACCCACCCTCTTTGTTCCTACATTAGACACTGAAAGACACAGACTGTGTGTGCGGGACAGATAAGGGCAAAAACAAACAGGCATTAGATAAATGTGAGGTGTAGTTATGTGAACAAACAAAAGAAATCCAAACTAAATACTCTGAAAAAAACTCACAGCCTCTTAGGGTGTATTAATGTTAATCCCCCTTTGTTTTTGCTTGAAAACCCTAAAACTTCAGCTCAGGTCAGCTTTAAAAATGCTCGGCTACTTTACTTTTACAATCTGTGTCCTCTGAAACAAAATCAAAAATGTATGCTGTATATACATAAAGGCCCGGGTCACGGTGACACATGAAGCTATACTTAGCATGCATTCACAAAGGAGGCATAAATCAAGGCAACATTGTGTGCTTTTGTGTAGTAAACAGGAATTCAAGACTTATTCATCAGGACAAACATTAAGGTCGGCCAAAGTAAATCACACTATCACCTACTGTAAACTAACCATGTTGCTCTTTTGATAAAGCCGCCTACTGTAACTACACACTGTATCAATAGTGAGAATTATTGATAAAAAAAACACACTTTGGGTTTAAGGGTCTGGGAAACTTTGACTAAAATATGAAGAAAAACAAGGTCTTCACATTTATGAAATGCCTATCTCTGTAAGCTGAATTTCATAACATACTGGCATGATTTAGGGAAACTACCCAGCTTAGTCTCAGCAAGGTGCTGGAAACATCAATAAGTCCAAACTTTTAGAAAAGACCTTCACACACTTAAATCTATGCAGACTTTCTCTTTGTGAGTAAATGAAACACTACATAGATGTAAGTGTGCAGAAATCTTTTCTATGAGATGAACTGAAACAGATAGCTGCTAGCAAAGTAGAACAATCTTTTTAAAGTCTGCAGCGAGGTTATGTACTGTGGGCTACAATCACCAGTATGGTCCTCTAAAAAAGTGATTGTCAACCTTTTACATGTCAAGGGCCCCTAAATTTATACATCTTATATATCTTATCAAACTACCATTTGATAAGATTCAGCTTCAGGGACCTCCATCTGAAAACATTTTGGTTGTTAGATGAGATTAAGACCAGAGTTCTTTACTTAGCAACTACAGTGGAGGAGAAAACCGTGGAGGAAGTGAAACTTATGATCAGAAGACTCACTCTTTCATAACGTCATAACTCTTACATAAAGTCTGACACCCTTTCATCCTCGGAGAGTGTGAGTTCTTAGTTAGACACTATTGGAGACTGGGGAGCTTGCAGGGTCACAATTTGAAACCCTACAACTAGATTTCTTTTGCAATTATTTCCCATCCTGCTTCTGGTGGAAAATATTATGCCAAACTCTCCCTAAGAAATCTGACATATTAACAATATCTTACATGTCCACAAAAGCACATGACTGTAGAAGAACAAGATAAAAAAGGTGTCATGTGTCAACACTATTCATGTCAATTCGGCATTGGTTTAATTAATAAAGATAATCTGTATTTGTGCACAAACTTTAGATTTTGGACTTTGTTGCCTCAAGTTGCCACTGGCCTCTGCTGCTTAGCTGAGCTATTTCAGTGAGAGGAAATTGTGGGAATGAGAGCTGAAATGTTTCAAAAAACAAAGATTTCTCACTAAAATGTTTTGGTTGGTTAATCTGATACATGCTGGGTGAAACTGTATAAATCTGTATTGCTGTGATGTCCCGTTTTGAAATGCTAAATTTCCTGTCTACACAACAAATTTACCCTTAGGTACTAATAAAGAAACCTTGAACATGAACTCTTGTTCACACTACCCCCCCCCCCCCCCCCCCCCCCCCAGTTTCTCCTCCTTTTTCACAGTACAAGAAAACTCAGACTTTTTCATGTTCTTGCACCTCCCCGGAGTCTCCTCCGTGTTTACCATCGACCCAGTTTGATACTTCTTGTTTGCTGCTGGAGAGAGTGCAGCTGTTGGTTGTTGACAGTGTTCACATCACTAAACTTCAATATTTGCATGAGCTAAGTCTAAAAAGGTCAGATAACATCAAATATGTTTGATTTTGTTGATAAGGCAAGGTTAGAAAAAGACTGAGTTAAGACTGAGTTTTACAACCACCTTACGACAAAAAAATCGAGATTACAGGAGTTCCCGCCAACTTAAGTAAAACTCGAATTATAACTCTAATCTAACTCTAATTATATTCTGACATTGTAAATTTGTCAGCAACAGTGAAACCGCTTGAATAGTTGTTTGGTAAAGCTGGCATTACACACACTGTGCTCACTTATAGAGTGAATTAAACAATGAAAATGAGCAATTTCCTATTTTTCTGAGGACCTCCCTGGAAGAAGAAACACTACTCTAAAAAAGTTCATCCTGACGACAAAAAGACTAGGTGCTGGACAAGAGATAATACAAAGGAAGACAAAACAAAGTCTGTACATTAGATAATGGTCCCATCAATAATTAATATATTTACCACAGAGAAAACACTGCTTTAACACCATCTAACGACCATCATCCAACCCGAACAAGCAAAGCCCTGATGAGACAAACACTCACCTGTATCAGCAGTGACGGTCACACCTCTGAGAAGACACTGTATAGCAGCCGACCACCTCTCAGCTTCAGTCCTGGTCTCTGCCAGGTAGGCCCTCACCTGCCTGCGCCGAGACACCCCTTTCCGTCGCTTGCCCGGCGGGTACCAGTACAGCACCAGGAGAGGGGGCGCGGGGACACGAGGGCAGCTGCAGCCCACCAGCTCTGATAAAGGCAGCAGGAGACGGGCTTCCTTCCCCGGCCGTGGAGACAGTCGCTGGATATGTATGTGGGTGTGGGTGAGGGTCAAGGCATAGTTGGAGGCCGGAGCCGGAGTGGGGGAGGCAGCGGGGGAGAGCCCCCCCGGACCACCAGGGCTGTTGGGGCAGCTGTTATTGTTGCTGTTGCTGCCTGTGCCCCAGCTGGCAAACTGGCCATGAAGGAGGGCTTCTGCTGTGGAAGGTGAGGACGGTTCTGGAGATCGCATCCTCACTGCTGAAGTGGACGGGGCTTTATCAGGAAAAACACAAACTGACAAGCTTTAGTCGTGTTTTCTACAGTTAGAGGCTTGAAGAGTGGGGTCTGGCAGCTCTTCAAGATTTGCAGAAAAAATCTAAAGGTATCTGAACGTCAGTCTGGGAGTTTTATCCCTGAAATCTCCTCAAAATCATTCTCCTTCTTCAGTGTTTGGATTCAAGATACAGTCAAAAAAATCAGTTTCCATCTGTCCATTTCAGAAGTGAGTCTTTAGTTGAAAAGAAAAGAAAAACTCCTTCCAGTTTAAAGGTTCTTCTGTAGAGAGTATTTATCCAGTGAAGATGGAAACTGCTAAAGATCAGTCTTTGTGTCACAGTTAGAGAGCTCCCATCACAGTTTGATCTGAGGAGCCGTCAGCTTCTACAGTTTTCTGCCAGTGGAGAAACGAACAATACTTCAACATATTCAAAGACAACAGAACTCAAAATGTATATTTTCCACTAAAAGATCAGTCATTTGTTCTTCACAAAGATTGCATAAGTAAAAAATATGTTTACATTACAACTTAAAGCCACCTATTGTGATAACAATAAAAAGGCAGCTGAGCAGCTCCTCAACATTAACAATAAATCTTTAAATAATTACACAAATGGACAAAACTCTTAGTTGCATTGAAAAAAAATCTAAGTATGAATAAGACAAACAAACACCTCGTTTAAACAAGGAGGTTACAACAATTAAATTAAATTAAAACACAAGAATTCTGTAGAGTTGTTGCATGGTAAGTGCTGGCCAAAATGTCATTAATGCCACAAAGATATGATAAGTGCAGGCTTTTTCATGACCTTTGATACCTCTATTGCTATCTTTAATCTGATAAATACGAGGCAGACAAGAGGAGAGACTAAGCCAGTCATAGAGACAGTAGTGTGATTCGTTAAAAGTTTCATCCAAACAAATACTCCCGCATTATCTGTTCTCCACAAGACAACGGGGAACACTGGGTAAGACAGGTGGAGAAAGAAAACGAAAAAAAAATTAAAACAAAAACAAAACAAAAGACAAACAAGGAGACAGTTCCAGGCTGATTCTTAGTTTATGTCATGGTGATGTCCTTGAGTCAAGCCTCACGTTCCCTCCCAAAGATCTTTGTTCCTGTGTGAAGACAAAGAACAAGAGGAGGACAAAAGTCAAATGTAGAAGAACAATAGCAGGACTTTAATGTATGGCTGATCCGCCTAAACATATTATTAGAGCAGATGTGGAAGAAATTGACTCTATGAGGTCGGTTCACAAAACTACTAAAGTTGAATGAACTGTGCCTCTAATTCACCTGGATTTCACCGTGCAAAGGTGAATTTTTCTGTATCACATTTTCACAATTATAGTACAGAGAAGAACTGTCATGATAAGAGGAGGAGATTACAGTTACAGGGTGAAGCAATACAAGACCCGTCATGCCCCTTGACCCCAAGTGCGTCTTTGTACATAATGACTAACAGTCACACATCCTCAACCGCCTTGCTGAGACGCCACATTATTTTGCATGAAAGGTTGAATGAGACTGACCACATCTGGTTGTTTTTTGTTTTATTCAATAGGGCTTTTGTATAACAGGATTTGGGGACACAGTGTCTCTTTCACAATTCGAATCGGACCGAGATTTGGCAAATTGGCTGACCCAGCCTAAACAGTATTGGATTTTACAGGTTTTGCAACAAGCTTTAACATTTAACAATCTTACTCGACAACCTTAAATTGTCCACAGTAAGGAAAAATGGTAACTGAAAATATAATGATCATTTGAAATTCTCATGACAGAAATATAATGTCTGCTTTAAAACTGTTGACTCACTCAGCTTTTATTTTAAACTATTTTTAAATCTCCTTTTTATTGAATTGCCTTTTAGGCCGGTTTCATCTTCATTCTGTTTTTTTTTTTTTCCCAACTACTTAATCTTCTTCTTAAACATTTAAGACAGCATTGCAGTGTAGCAAAACGTTTCAGCAAGCTTCAAAATATTCCACATCATTTATAAATTACTGGTTTCATTCAAAATTTAAAGCAAGCATTGCAGTGTAGCGTCAGCTTTTCAACATCGAGCATTCACACCTGCAGTTTCTTCAGAAACTGCATTCTCCTGTGATTATGAAATTCATATGACAGAAACATAATGCCTGTTGTGAAATTGTTGAATCACTCTGTTTTTCAGTGTCCTTTTACTGTATATTGAATTGCCTTGTTGGTTATGTTCATTCTGTCTATTTTTATGTACAGCACCAATTGCTTATAATGCCACTATTGTAAAGTTCTTGTGCTGTATTTCTTATATGAAAGGTGCTATATAAATAAAGTTCAATATTATACTTTAATTGTTCTCATTATTATTATTAAAGTTTAGGTCTCATTTGAACTACCTCCATACCTTGGAAACTGATTTTGACTTGTTATACGATTTCTGGAAAGGTTCTAGTGCATACAATATAAATCATAACAAAGTACAATGTGTTATCACAATATCATTTTTATGCATAGAGAGGACAGTAATGTAAGCTCAGTCAGCAGGGTCCAGTTAATTAGACTCCATTGCGTAAAAGTACAATTACTGGACTATCACCATACCCTAAATTCATAAACTGGTCACATCTTTCTTTCAAGTTTTACAACAGTCCGGAAACATTATGCAAGCTGTGGTGCAGACAAAATCAATACTTGGCTGATGTCCTGTCTTGATAAAACACACACAAAAAAGGACCTCACCGATGCCCATTGTTGCACCTTACGTCCTTGAAATGCAGGGCGGAGACACCCAGAAATAATATCAGCAGGCTAATTCTGTCCCCCAAACAATGAGGCTGTTGTTGAGTGACTCTGGGGTATTTTGGGCAAGTTTCGGATAGCTTATCCTTTAAACCCAAGAGAAATCTTACAGTAGAGGCCCTTAAAAACTCAAAAACAACGCTAAAAGCTTGTTTAATCACCCTGGTGATATAAAGTAACCATTAAACTTTACCGATGATATCCACCTAACGTTAGCTAGCAACATGACAGGCTATTAGCTAACTCAACAACTCAACTGTAGTTTAACAGTTAAAGCAAACCAAAACCGTAGAGCCGTTTTCATAAACGTCGTAGCCTTTATGGTAACTACAAAGTGGCGAAAATGGTCAAAAGTTACGAATCATAACGTTAAATCAAGGTGATAGCAAACGCTAGCTAGTGTTGTGGATACAGTAGCTACTGTAAACTGCTGCTGACAAGCGCAACTCAACGTTGTCAGTTAGCAGCGGTTAGCAGTGTACTACTCAAGTTAAAGCTAACTTAGAGCACTATTAAAACGTATATACTTACTATTCTTGCTAAAACGAGTAGAAATTTCTTCGGAAGAAGTGAAAAGCTACAATTTGACATACTGCGTCTAATTTATTGATTGGTTTAATGAGGCATCCAAGTTAGCGCAGATAACGGTGGATGACATCGTTAGCTAACGTGCGATTTGACTCCATCCACCCGGAGTGACAATAACATTTTTAACTTTTAAAGAGTTGTATGTTACCAGCAGCTGCCTAAACGAAGCCAGCTTAAAAATGTAATATAAAAGCAAAACAACCAGATTTACCTCATCTTGTCTCCCCCTCATGACGACAGATAGTCGCTTGCTGTGAAAACTGTGGCTCGGTGCAGGAAGTGTCTGGAGACGCAGCAACAGCAGCTTTGAGCGGCAGAGAGGAAGTCCAATGGCGATAAGGAAAACATTGCAACACCCACCGACATTCTCCAATCATTGACAGACCAACACTTCCTGGCCAAGTCATTTTCCCCCCCTGGCTAAATCATTATCAATATTGATCAAACGATCCTTGACCTTTAATTTACCTCAAAACCTCAGTGAGGGCTGGAAATGTAAATATGGGGTTGCAAGTGGGGCAAAAATTTGTAAGTGTTATGTTTTAGCTCTATCCTTTGTTTTCCTTTGAGCCATCTTTACTTAAAATATGTTACCCCAGTAAAATGTGTGACATTTGTTTGTGTGTCAGCAGTTCAAATAAAACGCAAAAGTCAACTCGTTTTGTACAGTCGATCTTTTATTTGTATCAGATTGCATGGAAAACAAAGACACAGACTAGTTCTTGTAGCCACGGCTGGCTCTGCGACCACGGGCTCTCTCGAACTTCCTGCCCTTGGAGCGGATGTAGGGCCTGGAGGAGAGAATGAGTAGGTTAGTATAAAATGTTGACGTCACACACCCAACATTCATATAACACAGCTATACATCTCATTTATCATGGCAATTTCCTCAACATCAATGCTGCCCTACACATGACAACAAAGCTGACCTATCAGCTGAATTGGTTTTTAGAGTCGTTATTTAACTCTATGTCCCAGATAATCAAAGATTAAACTTTGACAAAGCACTGATTTTAACTCTCACATAATGGAGCTTAATCTTGGTTTCTTGTATTCAAAACTTCTAGTTTCATCTAATTTTCTTTTCATTGAGGAACACTTGCACTTTTCCCTTTGCTATGGCACAATATAGATTGCTGTTCTTGTAATCAAAGCTGTCACACAGAGGAAAATGGTGACTTTTATTCCTGTTTTTTTCAATATACACACAGGCTGCATATTCAATCAGCCAGACACTGCAGGCCTTTTACACAAAGGACATCGCTACCTGTCACAAAAGAAACCCACAGGTGTACATTTTAAAATCAGTGGTGACTGAAATTAATTTAACTACTTCCATTTCAAGATTCTATTATTATTAAATAATAATTATCACAGCTTCAGTAATTGTTTATGTTGCTCCTGGGCTTTTCTACTGAAGCAAGTCAAGCAGTCTGCTGCGAAAACACCCAGTACTTCCAAAATTAACAAATCTGCCCTCCTCTGCAAACCACAGCAAGTACAACATGATTTAGACTGAGAGCAAAATAACTTTACGATGCACTGTGTCGTCTTGCTGGACTACCATAATTCAACAGCAATCATTTCAACAGGTTTTTCCTAACAATTGTACCAAGTTTATGGCAGATCTTGGCCTGGTCCTGTGCTGACAAACACTTATGAAACCAATTTAAGATTCACATTAGTAACACCTGTGCTTCTCTCTCTATGAAAGCCTGATTACCATATTCCTCTGAATATTAAACCAACAGGGAAAGATATCGTTGCCCAAGAAATTCAAGATGTGATCGAATCATTTTAAGTTACCTTTTTATCAAATTGAATCAGTTATTTAAATTATACATTATTTTCAGTGTTGTCTATGTGGTAGATGAATATCTACTATGAATAATGCACTAAAACAAACGCTGGATGTAACCATGTTGACCAAAATATCAGACAACCCAATCAACCAGGCCAAGATGGAGCGAGACAATAGTGTGATAGAAAAAGCCAGCTGCAGAGTCAGATGGACAATGCTGAATGTATAATAACATTGTGTCCAACTGTCAAACCCCACTTTTTTCCAGTTCTACCCATTTGCATAAGAAAACTAGTCTTCTATTTGGCCCAATTTGGTCGCCTGACAGTGGTTGGATTATTGTGACGGCCCGACTTAAACGTTGTTTTGTTTAACAACAGTTTCAACACATCAACTGTACACATACTTGGTGTGGCTGTGAGGAGTTCCAGGAGCTTTTCCAAAGTGCCTGTACACCTCTCTGCCTTTACGAGGTCCTGAGGAGCAAACAAGCGTTTGAGATTAAAAACAAATACAAATGATAAACATCTCAAAAAAACAATACAAGCAAAGAGCATTCCCACACATTTAATTCTAAAAACATATAATTAATTGATATAAATTGATAGAATTAAATGCGGTCTTAGCCATTTTTTTATATCTTGCCTCATGAGACAACCACATGGATGTCCGGACTGAACACTATATTTAACAGGGAACCCATAATGTGTGCACTTCCTTTAGCTCACTGCTGAATTTTTTTCGATATTTGTTGACAAGAAAAAACCCAGTTTGACAGCTGAGAATGCAATAGTCGGAGCACAGAGCAGACTTCCCTTCTTCTATTGCAAAGATCGCTGTGGGCTAACAGCAAATATACTGAAAACCAGTGCTGAAATATTTTTTCCCACAAAACACAAACCAGCACTTGATGTCGTAGTTTTTAGCATTTGGTAACACTTTCACGTTAAAGATCAGCCTGACATACAAAGCATAACATTGGGACATTTGGGTCTCTAAAGCCTGACAAATTCAAGCGAAAAGTGCTGAACAAATGAAACAAAAAGCTTACACAAGATTATGTGCGAGTCTGGGCAAACAATCAGGTCAGAATACAGATAAAAACCGGCTGTCCTACTTCATGCAGTGTGCTTATCATATTATTATAGCATTGAAAAACAGCCCAAGTTTCCACACAAGTGCCTCTTGAAGCAACTTAAACATGAAAGTTTGAAGCTACAATAGACATTTCGACTAAAGGCAGCTCTCAACTTTTCAGGCAAAGAAAAAATATATATTTGATATTTCATCCTAGAAGACACCAGTCTGAAACACTTAGAAGTACCATGAGCCCTAATGACTCACCTGACTATGCTATATTTGTTATTAATGTGAGCTTAATTTGTAGACCACCTTGAAGTTTTACGTTCCCTCAGCACCAGCGGCACAATAATTACTTAAATAATCTACTACAACTGCAATATGATTTTAACATAACTGCATGTTTAGTTACCTGACAGCAGCACTGTGCCCTGTCCTTTGGGAGCAGCCAAAGCCAGCTGGTCAAAGGTCATCACCTGACCGCCTGCCTTCAGGATCCTGCGGCGGGCACCATCGGTGACCCTCAGAGCGCAGATCTATGGGACAACAAACAGGACATGAGGACCATCTCGAGAGAGTCAGACAGCTAGGGCTGGGACGACGCATCGACGTGCAGTTCTTGCATTGACGTATTTTTTGCGTCGCCGCGTCGTCCCAGCCTTACAGACAGCATTACACTGCAGAGGGAAGATCCTCTGTGGACTGAACAGAATAATTATACAGAAAAAACACAGTGCAATAGATCGATCTTCTATAAAGGAGGTGTTACCTTGAGCTTGGGGATATCCTGAATCCTGACATCATCAGTGACGGATCCCACAACAACAGCGATTCTGTTCTCACGGCCGGGCATCTTCATCTTACGGATCTGGTTTCAATGGAAGCAAAGTCAGACATTCAGCACACAAAATCACATCTCTGAACTACTGACAAACAGGACTCATACACATTCAACAACAGTCTTCTCTGGCATTCAAGTTTTTATGAGACTGATGATAAAGCCGTGATATGATCCAAACAGTGTGGCTTCATTGCATGGATAACATGATGTCTTCAATTACATTAAATTTGATCCCCAACTGACCTTATTTCATATTATTTCACAAGGTTAGAGATGCAATGATGAACAGAGCCAAATTGGAATAAGCAGTGACAGAAGTCCACACTAATTTGTGAACCCAATCTGAACCACATCGTGAAAGTCAGAGCCACTAGACAGCAGAACAAGCCACATGAAAACAACTTTTTCTGAACTAAGCTGTCTTTTATCTCAATTTTAAATTTTGGATACCACACTGCACAAAACTCTAAATGGTATGAGATCAGTGTTACATGAGGTCACAAGGTCAGGGATACTGTGACACTATTCAATCATCTATTTTGGTACACTGGATGAAACAAATCTTGATTACACAATGACTTCAGGTACTGAATTAAACTGATGCAGAACCACTGAATTATATTTACTGACAAAAAAACAGCAAACCAGAAAACGCATCTGGTGTTGATCTTGCATTTTATTTTATATCTACACTTATCCATGTAGATGAGTGCAGACAGATGCAGACACTGATCTAAAAACACGTTCAAGTCTGAACCACCACTATAAAGGTTATATATTACAACTGGCTAAAACAGTAAACACATCTAATAAGAGCAAAAAGAACAACAACCACTGACAGACAGGATGACAGACAACTGACACTGACCAGGCGGGAGATGGAGATGGGAGGCCTGTTGGTCCTGCTCATGAAGAGCCTCCTCAGGACGACCTTGTTGAAGGGAGCATTAGAGCGACGGGCCAGGAACCGGTACAACTGTAACAACCCAGAAAGACGGTCAGGAAAATTAAATATGATTGGATTGATTGGTAGTGATGCTGTATAAGCTGTACACTAACATATTAAAGCAACAGTAACATTTACTACCATTGTTGGTATTATTGCAACAAGTATAGAGAAATATATCTTTTACCTTAACCAAGAGCCTCAGGTAGATATCCTGGCTCTTTGGCTCTTTCCTGTGCACCTTACGGTCCTTGTTGTGTCTGATATCGACTCCCTTAAAAAAGTAAACAAACACATTATTAATATATCAAAAGGTAAATTATTAACAAGCAGCTCGTCTAGTAAACCCTCAGTACTTTCTAACACTAATGACAGCCAGGATCCAGTGCTCAGTTTAAGTTGTACATTCAAGTCTACGATACCTAAAACACAATAAACACAAAATTTAACTACAGACAGAACGTACATTCTGATTAAGATGATTTATGTCCCTTTATTATACTCAACAAGCAGCTCATCATGCAGCGTTAGCACGGGCCGGTTCACACGTTGACACTCCACAGCTAACTGCTATCATTAGCGGTACAACAGACGAGTTTACGCTTTAAATACAGCCGAGTTTGACATTTGGGGACACACGTTAACTTTGGGGAAATATCAATTATATTTTTCCATAATATTCCGCATCCAGAAACACTTTTAAAGCTCGTTTCTGATCAACATCAAGGAGTAAAGCGGCTGTCTGAACAGCACTGCATCGGATTCAAAGAGGGTTAGCTACTATCATTTACGTTGTCTAATAACACCAAATCATGACATGACTGTAACGCAAACTGTGTTTAGAACCGGTAAATGTTGTCACACACAACATGAGATGCTTTAATTCAGAGGATGACCGTGGATAGTGAAGCTATCATGTTTTACATTTTCTGTTAGCGGCACCTACCATCTTGGGCTCAGAGCGAAAAGGGAAAAGGAAGAGCGGAGGTCTCGCGATAAACACTGAGCTGAAATCTCGGGTCTCTGATTGGTTACAGAGCACGCGCTTCCTGTCAAAACAAGCGCGAGGACTCAAGGTGGCGCCTCCAGTGCTGGAGACAGAGAAAGGCTTTTTTATTTCATCTGATGATTTTGATTTTTAATGTATGAATTTAAACCGTGAGTTATGACTGAATTAAAAAACAAAAAAAAAGCACATATTATAAATCTTATAACTAAGCCTACATATGCTTATGCTGGCTGAGTTTCATATAAATTAATGCAAATTCCCCAATAAAACGCTTTGTTTTCTTTTCATTATAAATTTAATCTGAGCTGAAGCCTACTTTTTGACCATTACAATTAATATTTTATTAGTGAGAAAGTTGTCAATTTTGAAAATGAGTAATGTACTTTTTTTAATTTTTTTTTTTTTAGTTATTATTCTTTCAAATATTTGTGTATTTTGAATGAGTGTGTGTGTGTGTGTGTGTGTGTGTGTGTGTCCTGTGGAGAATGAAAAGCTTGCTGGCAAGATCAGTGGACAAGCAGAGGATATGTATATAATTTTAATATGTATTCATTATTTTCTATACATGTTCATGACTATTATTATTGTCATTATTATTATTATTATTATTGTCATTATCATTATTATTATTATTATTATTACCATTTCCCACTCTAATAATTTACTATCCCAAATAAATCAAATAAAAGATTTTCAAAAACCATTATTACAATAAATAACATGTTGTAATACACATCCATTAACAGTTTAGTAAATATTAAATGCAAATTGTTCATAACACAATTAGCAGAGAACTGCCAAAAAAGGTGAAGTCCAGGTTCACCTTAAAAAGAGTTATTTGCATTATTATGCAATTTTAATCTTGAATAAAACCTTTAAAATAAAAATAAAAAACAACAAAGAAAAACATTTGAACAACACTTTTTTTCCTTCTTCTTCTTTTTTTTGAAACATTTATTGGTTAAAAAAATCAAAGCATCATCAGTTATTCCACTATGACACACTTAAACAGTGAGGCAGTTACAGTACATGAGGATTTAACAGGGTATTTGTTCTCTGTTTTCTCAGAGGAAAAGATTACACCAACATGAATAACTGAGGGATTAAACTCTGTTGCATCACTATAATTCACATTTGGATACAGTTTTCTGTTGAAAACAAGAAACTCCTCACAGCTGTACAAAAGCTCATGTGGGCGAATCAGCTGATTCAGATGTGACCTTTATGTTATTTGAGAATCTTCCTTTTTTCTTGAGTTCTGCCCTTAAATGAGCCCTTTCTGATGTCACAGTCAGTCAGTAGAAAAAGTTGCATCATGGAGTCAAAGTTTATTCCAGTTTGTTGCCGCGCTGCTGTCTGAGGTGACACAGGAAGATGGTGAAAGTGAGAGCAATGCCTCCCACGAACGCTGTCCGAGCCACAGGGGGGACGAAGGCAAAGTTCACAGCCTGAGATGACGGAGGAAATAAAAGATGCGTCATTAGACATCTGTGTTTTTAGTGAATGTGTACACGTCTGTGACTCTGTAGCCGGGAAGTGACCGATGATGGGATGAATACAAGACAACATCTCACCTGCATCGTTGACCAATATATGACTCCAGTCTAAAGAAAGAAACAGAAGACATAAATATTTATTACATGGCATTTTAGTAATTAATAATAGTCTAATGAGGTCAGTCGTATGTTTACCTTATAAGATGTCCAGAATTTCTGTCTCCAGTCTTCAAGCGGATCATCTTTTTTCTAGGAAACTTAAACCTAAAAGGGAGAGATGGTTGGTAAATGTTTGACTGATTCTTTCATGGATCCATCACTAGAAACATGGATGGATTACTGAATGGGTCTACTGAGCACAGGCCCCGGGGCCTAAAAGTGTAAGGGCTCCCCTTGGCCTTCACCGACTCAAATTAACACGTACAGACTAGAAAAAGACTCAAAAAGATTGAGAAGAGATGCAAAGAAACTGCAGAGAGACACAGAATGACTACAAAAAGGAAAACAACCAGAAACAGACACAAAAAAACTACAAAGAGACACAAATACAAAACGACCAAAAACCAAACAAACCAAAAAACAAACTCTTAGAGACTCCAAATGTCCTGAAGGATATACAAACAACTACAAAACAACAAACTAAACAACCCCAAATAGAAACAAAAATGTATGGCAAAGACACATAAAACCACAAAAGATGCACAATGACTACAAAGAGATGCATCACAACGTCTGTGTGTCCTGCTCCTATGTAGGAGAGGTGGTGCGGCCCTTGCATATTGTTTCATAATCCGCCCACGATTAGAAACATTGTTTTATCTGGACAAGCATCATTCAAACCCATTTTATTTCAAATATTAGTTGAGATTCCAGGGCTTTATTTATTAATAGGCAGAACGTATTTGCACCAAAGTGTCCATTGCTAATATGGCTATTTACACGCCAGGTGTACATTAACTGCAACAGATCTAACCGAAAATAATCAGTTAATTAAGTCTAGAAATAACAGTTAATTGTTGACAATGTCCTTCATGGTGATGCGGTTTGTGGGTGTAGTTTGTTAGAAAGAAAATAGTCCCTACAAGCACAACAAGGTCTGTGGATTATCTTGACTTACCGGGTCATGATTTCTGGAAAAAAACATTGCTGTTGTTTTTTTTAGCTTTGAGCACAACAAGCCGAGTGCCAGAGGACAGACATCTCTACAGCCGATATCTCCTGACTGATAAACAGCACTACAGGTAAGAGGAAACATGCATGCATTTAACCCTCTGAAACCTGAGAAAATTGGTTTAATTTCTTTTGAAAGCATGGGGGGAAATGCTATGAGAAACATAACAAGAATTGTCCCACAAATTGCAAATAAATAAATGGATAAATAAATAAATAGATAAAAAAGGTGACAAGGAAATAACCTGAAATTAGCTGGAGGTGATTATTAGATATTATTTTTAAAAAAAAAAAGAAAATCCAGGAACGATACCTGACCCTTATTGTTCGTTCTGCCCCCACAGAACCGTTGGCTCCTTTATACATGTTATGTGGTAATGTCCAGGGGTTCTTCATTTTTGGGGTATAGTTATAGATACCATTGCAGAATTAACAGGGTTGAATTTACCATTTAACCCTGCTGTGAAGCTTTTAAACGATGATTCCCACCTCTCCCTGACGGACAGAACACCCAAAATTTGGCTGGCAGGCCTGACTGCAGCTGAAAAGCTAAACTTCAGCGTTGGAAACCTCCTCATGATTTGTCAAGCACTCGTTGGCTTTGGACGCTTTTGGACATTTCATACCTGGAACTGTCATCAGCAAGCACAGTTTCAATGTGGACAAATTTGATATCAAATTTGAAAGATCTTCTATCTAAATAAGAAAGGCCTGACTATGTAGATATTACTCTTATGTGGGGTTTGGTGAAAGGGTTGTGGTGTGGGTTTGTGGGGCTTGGGTTAAAAAATCAAATGTACCCAGCAATCAGTTGACTTCGGTTACATGTTTATGTTGTAATAAAAAAAAATAAATGAGAAAAAAAAAAGAAAATCCAGAAAATACAAATCTTATAATTAGATATTTAAAATCATATTACAGTTTAAAATTGTTTTTTTGTTGTTTTTTTTTTTTTTTTAGCATTTTCTTAGGGTCATTGTCTTGTTTGCTTATATTTTTACTTTTCTTTTTTGTTTCTAATTTTAGGTATTATCTTGCAACTTCTTACTAATTTCTTGCTATTTTTTTGGTCATTTGCATATTGCCTTCTTCCCATGTTTTTGAAAGAATTCAATCCAGTTTGCTCAGGTTTCAAAGGGTTTTAGACACAACGAGGAGTTTGTATATTATACCAGCTGATATAATAAAATAAATGTGGTTAATAAAATAATAAATATAGCTATTTTTATTATTATTATTTAAAAAAATTTTTTTTTTTTTTTTTGAGAATACATGACTTGAATACGCTCTGAAACAAACTCACCAATGTAAAAGGCGCTGATGGTGAGAGGAGCTGCGATCAGCTGATCCACCACAACTTTCCCCGTCACTGCCTTCACTCCGCCTCCAGGCAGCATCCTCTCCAGCCCTCGCAACCAGTGGTAGTTGAAGTTGGCATGGAAACAGAGGCCTACGGTCGCCACTCGAGCCGTCTGACCCCAGTCGATGCCAGCTGAGTCCTCTGATGAGGATGAAGTGCGTTTCCCGCCCAGCACGCTCTGCTGTATGAGGTCAGCGGAGGCAAACAGCGTTGTGTATCCCAGGACGTTACTGATGTACGGATGAGCCTTGAACGCAGCCCAGACCCGATTCATGTTGACAAATCTGAGACAGAGACATTTAATTTGTGATAAAGCAACTGACTGCTTTACTATATGGCATTTGTTAACCATTTAAGACCCAAGCAAACTGGCTTGATTTCTTGCAAAAACATGGGCAGATGGAAAAGAGAAATGTAAGAGGAAATCACCCAAATATTAGCAAGAAATCAGTTTTAAAGAAAGTAAAAAGTACAAGATAATTACCTGAAAATTAGCCAAAAGGTTTTGAGGAAAGGAAACAAAAGAAAAGGAAAAAGGAAAGTAAAATCAAACAAACAAGTAAATGACATGAAAAAAAGTGCTAAATAACAACAACAACAACAACAACAACAATAATAATAATAATAATAATAATAATAATAACCATAGTTTTTTCTGGACATTTTTTATGAGCTTATTTTAAATATTTTTTTCTAAATCTGCTTTCTTTCTTCTTAAACTTGCAGAACATTTCTTGTCAGATTCCTTATATAACCTTTTTCCCTATTTTTTCAAGAAATCAGACCACTCTGCTCAGATTTTTTATTTTAAAAAGAGGCAGATATTATAAGTTAATAATATTTTTTTAAAAACACAGAAAATGTCCAGAAAACTATCTTTATAATTATAAACAATCATTATAAACTATTTCATCTATATTTATTTATTTTATTTTTTTTGTCACCCTTTTTATTTTATGTTTTAAAGCTTTTTTTCCTTTTTTTGTATTAAACCTCTAACTCGTATCTTTTAACTTCTTCTGTTGATGAAAGAAATCAAGCCAATTTGCTCAGATTTCAAAGGGTTAAATTGCTTGTGAAAGGCATCTGAGTGCAGCACAAGAGAAGTGATGTCAATTCATATTCAGGTTAAGTGATGATGGCTTTTAAATACACGTTCAACTTAAACATGTTATTAAAGAAATGATTTACGATGACCAAAATCCCATTAAAAAAATGTATCACTCACCAACAGTGATCTAAATGGCAAATCAAAAATTATAATTGCTCTGTTCTAAATGCTGGCTTTTACCCAAGAAGCGATCAAACCTACCTTTCAGCGTAGCTCTTCTCTCTCTCTGCTTTTATTTCCAAAGTCAAAGAGACACAAAGCTCTTTTCTGATTGGTTGTGTTGGACGAAGAGGAGGAGGAGCTGAGATTTCTCACGGGTCAAAGTTCTGCCACTGTCGCAGTGAACGTGTGATAAGAGCTTTATCAGCCCGCTGGAGAAGAATCTGAGAAAACAGCACATGTGAAGGATGTTAGAGAAGTGACAGACAGCAACAGTCTGCAGCAGAACTGGCTGAAGCTTCATTAGCACAGTAGTTGAGTCCATTGCATGTGTTGTTTTTATGCCCTCTTCTACCTTTTTATTTACTCGACTCATTTTACCAAACGTTCATGTACGTAGACCAGTAAATGTGACTTACCACAGATTTTTCTCACTTGTTGAAGTCTTGAAGTTGAACCTACAGTACACAGTTAGCTGTGCAGCCATCTGGTCAGACGCACATGTGGTGTCACTATAAATAGATGCCACTCCTGCAGCAAGGCTTCCTCTGCTTTGAGTTTCAGGACATAATATGCACAAAAGTTTCATTTTCTTAGAGTGAAGAAGGAATTCAGGTTGAGTTTTTGCCTTTAAAGAGGCCAGAAAAGTGATTGTGATAAAGTGTCTGAATGAAAGGCCCAGAAAACAGTTACATAAAGAATATTAAAAGATTTGTGTTACACAATACATTAAAGCTAACCAAACTAAAGCACGCGCATGTAGATGCAGCAGCCTGTAGCTCCTCATATCCTTGCTACTTTTTTGTTATATTTTGCTATATCTTTCTATTTTGTCGACACCATGACCCCTTCTGCTGAAGCACGACTTTTCTATGATAGAGAAGCACTTATCAACTTCAGGAAAAGTTGTGTGGGGTTTGGACTGAATGTAGCAGACTGCGAGAGGATCCCCACAAACAGCATTCGCCAAGCAGCCAGTCAGACCAGAAAGGAGAGAAACGAAACCAAAAGCGCCTTACAAAGAGAGCCGGCATCAGGGCGAGGCTGACCCAACTTGGACCGAGAGCTGTTTCTCTACCAAGCCGTCTTCTGGCTAATGTCCGGTCAAAGGACAATAAAGTGGATGAGATCAGATTGAGGCTGACTCAGCAATCGGAAATCTGGGACTGCTTTGCGCACATGTTCACAGAGACATGGTTAACCCCTAACATCCCGGATCAAGCTGTTGATGCAGTGGATGGAATGACCTTGTTGGGAGCCGAAAGGACACAAGACTCCGATGCAAATTCAAAAACTACACAGCAGGAAATGAATGATTTCATCAGCAGCAACTGGATTGAACTTTTCATAGTAGCTGCAATTAACTCATACTTCAACTCCAAACGTAGCAGGATCAAGGACAAATGTAATTTCCTTTTTCAAACTTTGTTTAAAAAATGACCAATAAATCTACCTTCTACCTTCTACTGGAAGAACTGACAGTCTGTGGTGATCTGGTGGCAAATTTTTCTCAAGTTTTGTGGAGATACACTCAACAAAAGCAACTCTGTGACGACGTAAACGCAACTACATTTCCTCCTTGGCTGGTTCCTTCTTATCTTTCTACATACATGTGTGAAAACCAAAATCAATACGGCCTGTGCTCAAATGCTGAAAGGAAAAAACAAACATGAAATGAGTCTTTGCAAAAACACGCGCCTCTCCTCCACCTGCTGCCATAGATATGTAAAACTGTGTTTGTGGAAGTTGTGCTATTGAATTGCAAAGGTCAATTAAAGCCACTAGCAACTATCTGATCTCTTCCCTCTGAGAATGTGATAATTAGGACCAGAGATTAAGCTGATCTATTAAGAGCTTTTTAACTGCCTCAACTGGTGCGTTTGTGTCTCCCGGTGTTTAACAAGCTGCCTTTAGTGTGTTCACAATGGAGACGCGAGCCCACAGCTCCACGAGCGGTTGACTTCTCAGATAATTGCCTCTTTCTTTTCAGAGCCTCTCATCATGTCTCACTTCCTCTCCCTCTGTGAATCTGTCAAGTTTTTTTCTATTCATGCTGCTGGAAAAAAAGAGAGGGGGGGATTTGTGCATTTGCATTGAACGTTTGTGTCACTTGACTTAATTTGCGCACAGAGACACACAATACACGCAAAGACGTACAGCAACAATTAAATGACCACACCTCTCTGTCTGAGGCAGCCCGCCTCTGTCAGGACGAGTCCTCAGTGCAGTTTGTAGAAGACACGGAGACACACAGCAACCTGACGAGGAATAAGGTAAACATTATTTTATTACATTTATTTTTCTGAACTGGATTGAACACATCTAAAAACAATGCACAGTAGTTACTTTTCATTTCTTATTTATCAATCCTCGACTGTAACACTAATGAAAGGCAGTGTGATGAGAAGTATTCTATTACTTTAGTAAAAGCAACGGTAAAAGCAATAGTACCAACATGTAAAAATACTCAGTTGCATGTAAAAGTCCTACAATGAGAATATAAAGTAAAAAACAAATTTGTTTTAGAGGTAAAATGTATGCAAAGTCTAATTGTTTCATGTTTTCTTTGTGATTTTTCTATCCAATGTTTTTGGTTGTTGTAGTGCTTTGACTTTTTTTTAATTTCCTCTTAATATGTTTATGGCATGTAGTATCAAACACCAGAGCAAACTTATTTTAATTTACTTAGTAATACATTTTTATTGTGATTCTAAAATAGTAACTACAGCTGTTAAATAAATATCATAAACTAAAAAGTAGAATATTTCACTCTGGAATTTAGCACTTTAACCCTTAGGGACTGTTTGGCACATTTTATGTGCTTTTCATATTAATTTTATTTATTTATTTTTATTTTTTGATAATTTTGAGTTCATGCACATGGCATACATTTTGGCAAGGTTGTATATTTTTGTTTAATCTTGAAATTTCCAGCTTAGCTCCTACAATAAGTCTAAAATACACCGTGTTAACAAAATTGTTACATTAATACTGTTAAGTGCAAACAATGCACCACTGAAACCCAATCAAACTGCATTTTTTTTATTATTTCTGGGTGTCATTCTGGACTGTTGTTGCAAATCATTGACATATTGCAGGATGTGATAATAAAGAAAAAAAATTTTTTTTTCTTCTAAAAACATAGCGGCATCATAACAAAAATTTGGCATTTAAAGGGTTAAAATTCCAGAAATTAATGAATATTTGAGAATAATGATTAGGACTGATGTTGGTTAAAAAATAAGTAAATGAAAAGAGAAAATAATATTAATGTATAATATTTTTTAAAGCTTGATTTTGAATAGTGCGTTTTGTGGAGCAAAAGTCGCAAAAATGGTAAATTCTACAGGATTGTCTGAGACTCATTTTTGGCACATCTTGTGTGGTTAAAATGCTTCAGATGAGTAACATCAATAAAATGCATGATAAATGTTATCATTATTATTGTTACAGTCAAATGCTTTGAAGAGACAGTTACTAACATGATCTGATTTCAAAACAGTATTTGTATTTCTCACCTTTTCAGTCCTCTCATGTCTCCATGTCCCTGCGTCTCTCTCTTTTTAAGCCATGCGACCGTCCATCTCTGTGAGTCTCGAGCCCGGGTTGGAGCGAGGGGTCCCGTGGGGTCGTGACCTCTACACCTTTGTAACTTCAGCAGCAGGTCACATGATGAGGACTCTTCAAAAACCCCGGAAGAACCGACCGTCGAAACGCCAGGTCAACCATCGCCGCTTCCTGCACAACATGATCCAGAGGTGTGTGCGAGCAGCAGAAAGGCGCTGATGTTCACTGAGAGCAAAATGTTAAACAGAAAAACAAAAAACAAGTTCACAGCATTATGTTTGCTTTTTCAGATTTTTTTGGGACACTGGATACATAGTACGGAAGCAGAGAGCGGCTCTGCTTACAATTATTTTTGTAAAATTTCTAAAATTCACAAGTTAATTATCTCGTTATCTCCGTAAAATAAGTTCTGTTATTTCAACATAAGGAGATAATCAGATCAGATCAGGTTCGGTCAAATAAACACTTTCTTCATAATTATCATGTGATTGCACTTTCTCATAAATTATCTTATTTTGAGAAATCAACCTTTTGTTTTACATAGAATCAGTCAGTAATCGTAAATTAACCTGTTATGACAAGCAAACAAAACGATTTATTCTCAATGTGAAATATATTACATTTAAAAAAAATAATTGCAAGCAGGGCCGCTCTTGACTTCCGTACATTTCACCTCTTCAGGCGTCTTAAAATCCTTCAGATTAGAAAATCTGATCAGAAGAATCACTCTAATCACAGCTCCTTGCCTAATGGCTCACGAGTTTACATATCTTCATTTTAAATTCTGATATTTTGGGAAATATGCTGCTTCATATTTTTGCCAAAAGTTAGAGAAGAGACCCCAGAAAGTCTGTGATTGTTCAATATTTCATCTTTCTCCTCGTCTGTTTCTCTCAACAGACAGTTTGCAGACATAGAAGCAGCAAACCATCGGCTGGCATCTACTCTTTATTTTAGGGAGGATGAAAAAAACTCTGCGCCATCACAGAAGCCAAAGACATTTGAGCAGTCAGGCAGCCCATCCAAAGACAGTCAGTCAAGGAATGACATCTCTGTCGGCTCACAGGAAACTGAAATCAGCAAAAGGAAGCAGCCAGACTCGGGACATCTTTGTAAACAAGTCCCTAAATCACAGCGGACCACCTGCACTGACCCAAAGAATGACCAGAGCAGTGAGAGACGGGGAGAAGAGACAGAGATTAGAAATAGAAAACTGGTTGAATTCACATCTTTGAGCTCCTTAAAAGTGCCTCAGTTTGGGGCAAAGCTCTTTCAAACTGAGTGCTACGATCCTGAAAGTCAGCTGAAGTCGACCAGCCACCTTGCAGAAGACTCAACTCAACAGGATTTCATCCATTTTGGCCAAAATGTGGACATCTCTCCTCCTTTCTCTCCGGATCTCTCTCCGCTGTCTCTGGACTCGTGTGACTTCTCGATCCAGATGTTAACAGATGTCTCAGCCTGCGCGCAGAAGAGCATCGCTGACATCTCAGAGACTCAGTGGACGGATATTATGGATCTTTTCAGCAGTAAGGATTTAGGAGGCTGCTTGGATGTAGACCCTTATTTTGAAAGTATCTGTGCATGCCAAGGCGACGACGAGCAGGAGGTCTTTGCAGGAGGTAGTTTCAGCAGCAGGTCTGAGGTGCAGGATATTCACGGTGACACAGGTGAGCTCAGATTTGAGTACAGATGTCATGGAGGGCAAGGACTGACCTCAAACCAGGCCCTGAGACAAACTGAAAACGCTGCAGAGACACAGTTTAACAGGTTTAAGTCAAACCATGAGACAGACATCATCCAAAACCAGCTCCAAACATCCAGCAGCTACAACTACAACTCCTCAGAACTGCACACGTACCAGCATCCTCCGGAGCAGAGCTCCTGCATGCTGGGTAACGGAGAAATTATCCGAAATTTTACACCATTTGAGGGCGTCGCTCAATATTTCTCGGTCCCACTTCATAATACCGAGGACCGTCCCATACCGACACCGCCGCAGGAGGACGACTGGCTGTTCACTGATATTTTAAAGGACAGGAAGTCACCAAACTGCTAGTTAAACATGCTTTTTATCGAGGTTTGTTACTTCTGTGACAAAGAAGAGCAAGAGCAAGAACAAAACAGCTTTTTTTAATTCAAAGCATAACATGGGACATTTTTAGCCATTTATACTTGTTGCAGCAAATTATATCTGGAGGTGTCTTTTGCATGTTATCCTTGATTTGAATGCATTTTTAAAAACTGTTGTTTTTAGCTTAGAAAGCTCGGGATGTGCTGTGAAAGTTAAAAAAATTGGTTAAATCTCAAGCAATTTGTCTGGTCATTTATGACATTTTGGATGTCTTACTGAACTGATGAACAGCTGGCTACATACACGGAGGACAAGTTTTTTGTTTTTGAGATATATTTATTTATAAATGTACCTAACTATTAATTAACTATTTTTTGTTGTATATTTTCTGCCATGAATATTACAATTACTGAACATATTGTATTCAGTAATGTTCAGTAAAATTTATTTATTTATTATTTATTTATTTTTGAAATGTTTTATTTTTGCAAAAAAAGCAAGTTATTTCTTTAGTTTTTTTTCTTGTTTCTATTTCCACCCAAATATTTCCTTTTTTACAAATCTATTTATTGGTAACTTACAGACCACAAGCTCCTAATAAATGGAGGTGCACAATGCAAAGATATTCTTGTATAATTATAATTATACTTAAGACATATAAACGACAGCTAAAAGACAGTCTGTTTTTTATTCACTGACAACGTCATGCTCAGTTGTTTATTATCATTATTAGTATTATTATTCTGTATTGTGTGTGTAGCAGCACTATTAATGTACTCAATTGTCTTAATTTGTTTTTCTTTTGTTTTTAAAGTTAGCTTGCTGCAAAGGATCTGAACTGATGGTAATGATTTACTATCAATAAAAAAATGCGTTGCTTGCAATTCAACCAGATATTTAAAATATGTTTTTAAATTCAAACCTTTTTCACTGACGGTAAATAACATACATACCCATACACAATTACATTCTCAACCTAACTTTTAAATGCTCCCTTTTTGCACCAAACCCTTTATTTACATATGTTTAAGCCTCTAACTGCTACTTTAGCAGTGTATTTCTCAATCTGTGTATTGCTTAAAGTGGTATTATTATTATTATTATTATTATTATTATTATAAACATTAAAGTTTAAAATGGTGACAATGTTGTGTGTGTAAGTATCAGTGATGGAGGACGTATTCAGATTCTTAGTAAAAGTAGCAATCTGAAATAAAAAAAAAATCCTGCATTGTAAATGTCACGCAAGTACATAAATATTAATGACGAAATGTACTCAAAGAATCAAGTAAAAGTACTCTTAATGCAGAATAAAATGGCCTCTGTGAGTGTTATTATATTACAGTGCATACTGCAGTGTGTTAATTGATTAAAATTACTGACATTAATATCATAGTAGCATTTTACAGTTGTAGCTGGTTGAGGTAGAGCTAATTTAGATTTTTTGGGGGCTTTTTTCCTTTATTTGATAAGACAGCTATGACGTTGAAGAGGGGGGAGACAGGGGATGACGTGTAGCAGCGGCCTGTGGGTGGCATATACTGTGTAGTAGTTTAATGTACAAAAATTCAGTTTGAATTTACAAAAATGCATGCAAATACATGTTATAAACTGATGATAGCTTTTATGTAAAATCAGATAAATGTGGTGCAAAGTACAATATTTCCATCTAAAATGCAGAGTGGAAACATGAAGTAGCATAAAATAGAAATACTCAAGCAAAGTATCTCCAGTACAGAGTAAATGTGCCCAAAGAAACACACAGAAACACAAAAAGGTCAAAACCAACGACATATATTAAAGTTAACCCCAGTCAGATGTTTTATAATTACAGCATCATTAACAAAAAAAAAAGGCTAAAATAATAAAACACATTTTTTCCAAAATGTTTCAAGTTCCACAGTAGCCATAAAGAAACACAGAGAGAAAAGTAACACCTCAGAGAAGCACCGGCCTCGTCTCTTGCTACGGGCGAACAGAACCGTTCTCGTTCCAGCAGCTCGATCCACGCGTCTGCAGATTTTGGTCTATAAGGGCGAGAACTAAGTTGCCGTGTTTAGATGCTGATACGACATTCTGAGATCACGACGTTTAGGTGAACAGTTCAGAGTGATGCATCGTGATGACGTGACGTCAGCTCATTTGGCTTAATGCTTAATGTCGGCCTCATTGAGATAAATCACAGCCTGACAGCAGACAGGATGTTCTGACAACGTCCGACGGCGTTTATCTCCACTGGTCATGTGTAAAGTGCAGCGTTTACACAATATCTTATTAAAAATAAAAAATAAAACACAGCTTCACACTCAAATCGCATATTGCTAAAATAAAAGAATTGTAAATACAGAAAATATAAAACAAAAAAAACCCCAAAAACCCTTTGATAGGGCGTTAAATATATGTCGTCAGTTGTCAAACTGTTGATCTTTCTTCACCGGTCACTGACTGTGAATCGTGGTGAACCTGGCGTGACAAAATAAAAACATGTCTGATGGAGACGGGACAGTAGCACGCTTATTGTTCTGGTTTTGCAGCGGTTAGATTTGCATTGCTGTTTCCTTAAAATATACACCTGTTCGTTTAAAAGAGAAGGAAGAAGAAGGGAGCAGTGATGGCGACCCTGATAACCGACAGTGTCTGTACCGGTCCTGTGAGTGATCAACGGTAAACACCAACGGGATCAATAATTCGACATTTAGTTTATATACAACCAGAATAAAAAGAAAACATTCAGAGCAACATTTGTGATTTATCTTTATCTTTCTTTAGCTCCAATTAAAAGGAAAAATACCGGTGACATTCTTTATAATTTAAAGGAATAGTTCTGCATTTGTAGAAAAACACTTATTCACTTTTTTAATAGAGTTAGATTAGAAAATAAATATCATTTTCATGTCTGTAGGTAAACATACAGCTGGATAACCGTTAGATCACTTTAACACGAGGACCGGAAGCAGCTCACCTGGCTCTGTCTGAACAAAACAAACCTGCCAGCTTCTCTGTCTACACGTGTACCGACGTCTTTGTGAACGGATATTTACCGCTAATTTTGGCTTCTCGTCCAAACAGAGTTTTAGGTGACTAGCTTGCACACTTAACTACCATTACGACGAGGTAGACTAACGCTGGCGATTATAATTTTTGCCTTCTAGTGTGGACGGAGATATTTTGTAAAATAAGGGTTTTGTGGACAGAGTTATTTTTTAAAAAGGGGAAAAAATTGCCTGATATCAGACAAAACTGTGAACTCTTTACAAACTCAGTGAAGTGGGCGGATTCAGTTTGTATAGACAGGGCGCCTAACGCTTTATTTTGTTTATTCAGACTGTAGAAAAACACAAAGTGTAAAAGATAGCGCTTTTAAGAGGCCTGTTGGTGGATTTTGTCACATTTGAACAGAACCAGGTTAGCTGTTTCCCTCCGTTCCCACTCTCTATGCTAAACTAAGCTAAGCTAAGCTAAGCTAATCTAAGCTAAGCTAAACTGCTGCTGACCATAGCGTCATGTTTACCGTATAGCTGCAAAAGTCACGTCTATCTTCTCATCTAACTCTGCAAGAAAGCGAATAAGCATTTATCCCAAAATGTTTAACCACTTCTTTAAACATTATCTGTATCTATGTCCAACTCCTAGACATAACATTACTTCCTGGACGGCCTTAAGCGCTACGACAGGCAAACGGGTGCTGAAGGAGGTCATGAACAAAAATAAAATAAAAACTGTCTGTTAAACAATAAATTAAACATGCTGAGGAAAACGGAGATGTCTCACCAAAAATAAACATGTATCTGAAACCAGGTTTCACAAAAACATCGTCTGTTTCACAGCAGGGTCATCAAGCGTCGCTTTGAGTCGATAGCTAGGTAAAAAAAATCTACTTTTGTTCTACTTGCCGTTTGCTTCATAAAAATTCATTCCTCAGTGCCTCCATTGTCATTTTTTTATCTAATACTACTAGTTTCTGAAAATGCTTTGAGTCTCGTGCTCAGTTATTCTACACAGAGCGGAGACTGAGTTTATTCTACTGACGAGATCATCAGTAGAATCACCAGACTCTACTCTCATCTACTCTACAGCTACTCTACGTTTACTACTTATTTAAATCCCTTTTTCTCATCCATACGCCCACCATTTGGTTAAACACAAAAGCTTTGTTTGATCAATAATTTTTACACAGATAATTTGTAAAAATCAAAATTACAATGTACAAGATGCTTGTCAAAATAAAATGTGATGTGTTTATCAGTCTAAAAAGAAGAAAAAAAACGTCACAATTTGTACTGCTTTGGATGAAAAGATCAATTAATACAGTTCTCAGCAGGTTATTTCTCATCGTGTTGACAACCAATACATTTTTTTCTACACCAGTCAAACCAGTTATCCACCAGTGAAGTCTGCCATGCAAATTCACCTCTGAGACCCGACGCTGTGAGCGCTGACTGACCAGTTCAGCGCCAGCAGGAGCAGAAATGATCCGACTGACGTGTTTCCCCACAAGACGAGAAGAGTCGCACAGTAAAATAACCAGCGATCAATAACTTAAGTTCACATTGGATATAAATTATACAAATTTCTGAAGCAATATGTTAAGATTTTAGTTAAAGAAACTATCTAATACCACCTACTGCATTTTCTAACAGCATTTCTAATCTACTGAAAAAGGATTTATTATTTATTTAATACAACTTTTTTATGGTCAAATGTTGAGACAAATCTGATAATATATTATGGAACTTAGTGTAATGCTTCCCAGTTTCTGATCAACCATTTACGATAAAAGTTTAATTAAATATCAGTTATTAATTGCTGTTTCTCTGTCACATTTTTTTCTTTCTGTTTGCCAAATTATCTCAAGCCTCCTATTTAATGTTTTTAAAATTGACATATCAAAATGTCAGAAGTAATGTGTGTATTTGACTTCTCCTGTGTGATTTAACATAGACTGTCTCAACATCTTTCAGAAGTATTTTCACCCTCCAGCAGCCCTTTAGAAAATCAGATTGTATATATATATATATAAATTATATATTCAATCCTCATCACAGGGTTAAACATGGCTTAGTTTGAAATACCTCCTAATGTAAAAGACCACCGTAATGTTTTCTGCGCTCTGGTTAATGTACAGCATCATGAAATTGGTTGATTTCTCCTCAGAACTCTGGGAAATGTAGTTTCTCAGAAGTGCATAACAGAGATGTCGTGTAGAAATTTCCAGTCTCTGTTACATTTTTTTTTTTTAATGTCACAGTTTGTTATAAAATAAAAATTAATTCCAGATGCCTCTTTGTAAAATTTTTACACTTTTTCAGTGAGGTTGTTTTACAGTTATAGCGCCTGATGTATTTACCCTAAATTTATAAACTACGGTGTTGTTATGTGTTGTGTGTGTGTCACTCCTTCACCCCTGAGTAGTCGAGGCTGCGAGAGGCCGACGTGTGTGTGTGTGTGTGTGTGTGTGTGTGTGTGTGTGTGTGTGTTACTGAGTCTGTGTGTGCGTCACTCTGTGTTGTTGACGCTGTAGGGTGGCGGAGGGTCCAGGCTGTGTTCAGAGGAGGGAGTCGGGGTCCCTGGGGGTCCAGAGGAAGGGGTTGGTGAGGCGGGGGGGTCCTCTGAGTCAGAATTCTCCAATGACAAGTCGTCAACCAGCACTCTGCGTCCACGCATCGCCAGGGGCAACGGAGCACGCCTGGACAGATAGAGAGACAGAGTTACAGTCTATCGTGCTGGAAACCAGCTGAGTGCATTTCTCTGGAAAACTACCGTACGACCCTGCTCAGAAGTCCACCCTCCCTCTCCCAAGACCTGGTTTTTGAAAGCGATTTTTTGAAGATACAAAGCAGTTCTGAAGTTTATTAGTCCCAGAGATACTATAAGTCCATGGCGGTGTTCATTTTGTTATCAAAAACTTTGTCTAAATGTGTTTGTCAGCGTCCCTCTTTTCCACGACTGAGATGATACGATAAGACGTGATGATTTAACCCTGACAGTGACTACATCAGCACGAAATGTTGAGAAAAAAGGCAAGACTAAAAAGCAGTTTAAAAAAAATAAAAACTTCAAGTTAACAATGACAACAGGCCTTGGAGAAAGAAACAAAGCGATATTCTATGTTAAATGTTATACATCTCATTAAGAAAAAAGACTACAATGTCAAAAGAAAGTCAGCAAGACCACTTTCTGCAGCTTAAACGCTTTCAGGACTGACGCGCTCAAAACTAACCTAGCATCAAGGCTACAAACAACCCATAATGCAACACTTTCTGCCTGAGCCGACATTATTTAAAAAAAAAAAAAAGAGAAATCAGTAGTTGCAAGAAGTAAATGTCTATTCCTTGAATATAATACAAACCCCACTTTAATAAAAAAAATTCTGATATTGTTTTGTATTCAGGCCTATACAGCGAATCAGCTGCTTCTTGCATTCATTATTGATTAACATATTGATTATTTTTCTATTAGTAAATTGATTGTTTAGTCTAAAAAATATGCCAGTGTCCAAAAATAGTGAGAAGTGCTACAATATGATGTATTTAAATGGCTTGCTTGGTCCGACCAACAGCCCAAATTTAAATATTCCCAATTTACAAGAACCATCAAACAAAGAAAGAAGCAAATATTTACAATTGAAAAGCTTGAGACAGCAAATGTTTGCTTGTATTTTCGCTTGATAAATTACTTAAATTATCCATCAATTACTAATGAAAGGTTGTCAATCCAAGACATTTAAACAGCTGATTGTTTTTGTGCTATTTGCTCTCAGGAGAACAGCAGAACGACAGTGGAGGGCGAAAGTTCAGCAGCAAAGATTAAAACTGAATCAAGACATATTATGTAACTACAGATGAATTGCGCAAAAAAGCAAACAATAAAACATTCAGCACATGTGCGAAATGAGATGTACATGTGCATTAAGCCTCCACCATTACACACACACACACACACACACACACACACACACAAATAATAAAAATATGACACACACATTGACCTACTGATCTGCTCTCCATTCAGGGATGCTGAGTGTTGGTGTGACGGACACACACGGTTTTAGATGGACACAAACGGATGCAACAAAAGAACAAAACAAAAAAATCACATGGAGTTAATGGGGGGGTTAAAAACAAACAAAACAACAATAAATGATGAGAACTTAAAATGCATGCACACACACGTATGCAGAAAAGATTACCTGAGCTGGCTGCGGAGAGAGGCGATCTCTCGCGTCATGCTCTGATGGCTGTCGCTGAGCTCCTCCATCTCTCTCTGCAGCTTCCTCTTCTGAGCGTTTGAGCGGGAGTTCTCCTCCTCCACCTCCTCCAGCTGCCTCTTCAGCTGCTTCAGGCGCACCATCGACTTATCCAGCTAGGAGGACGAAGGGGGACGAGAGGAGGGGAGGAGGAGGAGGAGGAGGAGGAGGAGGAGGAAAAGGGCGGAGTGCAATGCAGAGGTCGGGGAGAAAGAGAAAGGGACGCATGTATAAAAAGAGAGATTATTCCGGGAACAGGAGGACTGATAGGGATCAGGAGTCAGATTAAACCTGCAGATTATCACCGATGATGTTTTGGGAGGAGAGTCGGTGGCTCTGCTGCTGCTGATGGATTTATTTTTCGGAGAAGGAAACGCTCCATCTTCCCAATGAACACACAGATGCCCGGTGGGATTAGGATTAGGTTGGACTGAGCCGGATAAATCACTCATTTTAGGATGATTTTTCAACACTCTCTTTGTGCTCCGGCTCACAATTAGAGCCCAGAGCTTAGCGGACCTGACCCCCATTAAATGATTATTTCATGTCTCTGGCTTTACAGTTCTCTGTATCCTCTCGTGGATGTTAATTTTCTTACCTGCTCTCTGTACTGGTCTGCGTGTCTTCTCTCGTCTTCTGCCTGCATCATCACCTCCTTCAGTTTCTTCTCCGTCTTCCGCACCAGTTTGTTGGCAATGGCTCGTTCCCTGAGAGATGGGAAAGTTCATTAAAAGATACCTGTTGCACCAAAAAATTCAAGACATCTATGAAACACTACCGCCTAACTGTGATTTAGGGGCATTCGGCACGGTTTCAGGGGAGTTTCCATCTCAATTTAACACCGCAGACCCGCTTCAAAAGTGGTATGTGATTTTAAAATGATATTAGTTTAAAATCATGTTCACTATGTGGTTTGTGTGGCCAGGAAAAAAGGGCAAGAAGTTTGTTATGGACATGGAGAAGCCTTAAAGAGACAGTTCTCCCCAAATCCAAAGTACATGTTTCCTTTTACCCGCATTACTGTTTATGAGAATAAATGTTTTCGTGTGAGTTTTTAAAATATCGGCCGTAATGGAACTAGATGTCACTCAGCTTGTGGTGCTCAAAGCGCCAAAAAATACATTTGAAAAACTCAACAGAAATGTCGCTTTCTAGAAATCATGACGCCGTAACTCAAGATAATCAACAGAGCGTGCTATGAGCAGTTTCATGTAGGAACTTTTTTCTTTCTTCAAAGCTTCACCTGACAACTGTACCACCGTGATTATTTTACTCAATGAACTGATTATTTTTTTGATTTGTAAAAATACTTAAAATAGTGAGAAATCTCGTCACAATTACCCACAGTGACAGTGACATCTTCACAAACAATTGGTACCTTCAAATAAAATAAAATACTGAAAAGAAAAAACTGTGATCAAAGTGTGTGTCTGTTTCTCTCACTGTCGCTCCTGTTCCAGCTGCTCCTCCATCGACTCTATCTTGGCCTCCAGGGCGGCGACGTTGAGCTTGTGTTTGCCCCTCACTGTTCCCTCCAGCTCCCCCAGTCTGGTCTTCAGCTCCTTATTCTGCCGCTCCAGCTGCTCCCGAGCCGCCTCCGCCTTCTGCGCCAAAGTCCTCTCTCCCTGCAGCTGCACGGTCATAGTCTCCACCTGGACCACGAGCAGAGCAAGGATGAGGGAAAGTGCTTTGCATGTATGTAATTTAAAAAAAACAACTTTATTTAACCAGAAAAACATCTTTATCTTAAATATCTTTCTATCTCACAGGCAGCAAAATTAAATTACAGACAGAACAAAAATACAAAAATACAAAA
This sequence comes from Plectropomus leopardus, assembly GCF_008729295.1. NCBI lineage: Eukaryota > Metazoa > Chordata > Actinopteri > Perciformes > Serranidae > Plectropomus > Plectropomus leopardus. The sequence continues at coordinate 25,884,168 of NC_056469.1, forward strand.
AAAATACAACTCCAAAACAAACAATATAAAACACAAAAAGAACACAAAATACAGTTACTAGGAGGAAGGACTAAAAAGTACATTAATATATGCCGTAAGTGAACCATGAAGACAAGAAAAATTAAGAGACCAGCTAAGATACACCCTGACATTGATGTGTAGAAGATGACATAGAAAAGTGATTATTTTTTTGTTTTTTAAAAATACTTAAAATAGAAAATCCTCACATTTGTGAAGTTTTGTGAAGAACCATAGTTACAGCATGTAAAATGACTTAAACTGTGATCAAAGGATCAACTCTCAAACAGGATAAAGCGAAGAATGACGGGTTTGAAATTAGTAATTAATCTCAATGCATGAGGTGACAGAGAGAGTGGTGTGTGTGTGTGTGTGTGTGTGTGTGTGTGTGTGTGTGTGTGCCGGATCATCTAGCGTACCTGTAGAGCGTTCTTCCTTTGTCTTTCCGTCAGCAGTTCAAAGTTACTCTGCTCCTCCTCCAGCTCCTCCTCCAGCTGACTGACCCGAGCTTCTAACCTCCGCTTCTCTTCGAACAGAGCGTTCCTGGACAAACATCACATTTTAGTCAAATCAACACAAGTCTACAAACTGATCAGCAACACACTGATTACTATAGTGCAGTAAAGTGGAACTAACTTTCCAGAGCTGCTGTTGACCATCTCATCAGCCAACTCGTCTCTCTCCTGCTGAGCCTGTCTCTTCTGCCTCTCTGATACAGAAAGCTCCTGCACAGAAAAAATGAAGGCAGAAAGGCGTTACAAGTCATTCCAGCCCAGAGAGACCCGCTGGGCCGCCAGTGACCCCAGCTGACATTCGTGTTTTTAAGAGGCTGAAACTAGAAAACATAAGGAATCAAGTGGTAGCAGGTCCTGGTACACTCTGAACTTTTAAAGTTTGAATAGGGGCCAAACCAAAACATAATGTTTATTACATATTTATGATTAGAAAAACTTGAAACTCAGTGTTAGCTGCATCTCAAATTAATCTTCAGGTTACCAGCTTCCACAACATTTATGCGACAAACACTGTTGACCTGCTTCCCTAAAGAACCCCTTTTGCCCCTTCAAAAGACAAAATGGGTCTATGTTGGTGTCAGAGGGTTAAAAGCGTTATATCTTAATGTTTCTGCTGGGTTTCAGTTTAACACACCTCAGTGAATTGCAGAACTTCTGCTTCCAGAGTTTGGATCTTCTTCTCGTTGTCTTTCGACTGTGCGATCACCTCATCCCGAGCCAACTTGGTCTCATCTAGCTCACGCAGCACTTCCTTCATTTGAGCCTGTGACAAATACAGATTTAAAAAAAAAAAAATCAGGCCATTGACGAGTACAGAAAATCGATGTGTATGTGCGGGCAGATGTCTTTACCTGTAGCCTACGCAGCTGCTTCACAGCCTCCTCTTTCCCGCGGTTGGTCGACTCCACCTGGGACTCTGAGTCCTGCAGTTCTGCTTCCAGCTGTTTCTTGGACGACACAGCCTGAGAGCGCTGACTCCTCTCCTCCTCCAGCTGGATCTCCAACTCCCTCACCTGACATGAGAAGAACATTTTAAGTCCTTTGGATGAGAAGAACAGCAGCAACAGCTTTTGTGATTTACTCTCCTCTTCCTCTGTTTACCTGTTTGCTGAGCGCCCTCCTCTTCTCCTCTCCCTTCTCCTCGCTGGTGCTTAGCTCCCTCTCGAACTGAGCCTTGAGCGCCTGCAGGGTGACCTCCAGCCTCAACCGCGAGTTCTCCGCCTCTGTCAGCTCCTCCTCCAGCTCCTGTGTCTGCACCCGCAGGTTCTGGGCTTCTGTCTCTAAGGTCCTGCGGGTACGCTCCAGCTCATGGACCTGACGCAAGAGCAGAAAGAGACAGTGACTCACTGAGGACTGAGACAGAGAAACAACAGAGAAGTCCTGAGAGGACGATTCTTACGTTCTTGCCGACATCGTCCTGCTGGTTTACAAGATGTTCCATTTCCAGACGGAGCTGCTTGTTGGACCTCTCCAGCTCATCCCCCTGCTCCTTGGCATCCTACACACAGACACACACAAGATTAAAGCAGGGTGTCTACAGGTATCAGACTCTTACATTTAATACTTTTTAGAACCTTTTCAAGTTAATTCTTAAACAAATTTAAGTGATTGTTGTACAAATCATCTTTTTCTTTCTCAAGCACTGCATTATAAAGTTAGTAGTACATATGTAGTCCTGTGCAGAGGTTGGTTTTATGCAGGAATATGGTTATTAGAGTGAGTGAGAATCTGGCTGTAGGGAACATCAAAGCATGTAAACATGCACAAGTGACGCAAATATTTGCTGTAACAATTCCCCATTTCCCAATTTCCCCATCGTGGGACTAAGAAAGGATTGTTTTATCTTATCAGGTCCTATTCAATCACTGCAACCACATATACACAACAAAAATCGGTGGTGTCTTTTCTCAGTTGGTTTACCTGCAGGGCTCGGGCAAGAGCCAGACATCTTGTCTCCTTTTCTCTGCTCTCTGCTTCCGCTCTGTCCCTTTCCTCAGCCAGCCGAGCGCTCACCGCCTTCTCCTCTGCCAGACACTGATAGGGTGACGGAGATAAAGTTTGAGGTCAAAGGAAGACATTTCATGAATATTTCTGCAGCCCGTGCATGGATGCAAACTCCTGAGGCTCTGACCTGGTCAAACTTCTTCTGCCTCTTCTCCAGGGCCGTGCAGTTCTGTCTCTCTCTCTGCAGGGCGAGTGTCATGTCCTCTATTTCCTCCCTCAGTCGCTCCCTCTGCCTCTCCACCCTCTCTTTCTCCTCCTCCCTCTGTCGCTCCCTCTGGACAGCACTGTCCAGCTCCCTCTGGAGCTTCCTGCGTGTCTCCTCTCCGGCTTCCACCGCAGTGTTGACCTCCTCTGACTGCTTACGGAGCTCTGCCAGCTGCAGAGGAGCAGAGAGGGTATATGAATGTCATTCTACTGAAATCTCAAAGCAATAACCATCAGTTTTACATGGTTAGACTGTGGATATAGTGAATTATCAGGGGATGTTAGAAACAGTTTTTTTTACTGCGTTTTGGTAGTTTTGATCTTTTCTTTCTGTGAACTACAGTCCGGAATAAAATGAGTTGATTGATTGATATCTACATAGATGAAGCAGCAGTGCCAGAACTAAAAACAGCCTGCGTGGGTCTCCGATTTACCTGCTGGGTATGAGTCTGAATCTGCCGGCTTAACTCTTTGGCTCTCTCCTCCTCCTCCTCAAGTCTCTCCATTAGTCCATTCTTCTCCTCCTCCAGTGCTCGCACCCTCGAGCCCAGAGCCATCTTTTGACGGGTTTCATCCTGTAGCAGCTCCTGAGAGAGAAAGAAAGACAAGAAAGTCAGCCAAAGCAGGGTGACCAGACATGTGGGTTTTATTTGCTCAGTGTCTTTTTATATATTTAAAATCGTACAAAAGAGCCCAATTCCCATTGCAATCTAACAGGATCTCTCTCTTTGTATATATAATGACAAATTCAATGTGACAAAAAATAAGACATAAAAGATAAAAAATACTTAATTTAAAAACAAGTACCAAATAATAAGAATTATAATTACTAAACTACATATAATATGGCATCAGTAGTACAAAACTGCTTTATCAATGGTCTCAATTTTTTTCTTTGTAGCTAAAAACAGGTTGGCTTATAGCATAACATTCTTGTAGGTCAGATGCTGCACATGGTCATGAATTCATAGCTTAAAGTTTGGAGGACATTTTTCCTTCCATTTAAGTAAGTCATGTAGCTAAAAGAGATGCAAAAGCTATTATATATTTTTTTGCTTGCAACTACATCTTCCAATGCATGTTTTTGAGTCAAGACCAGGGCGATGGAGGTTTTTTTTCAAAATATTTGAAAAACTATTGCTATTCTCTCAAGTGCTAAAGTTTTCTGTGGCTGCAGCCTAACATCCCCGTGGACCCGACGCTGGTGTCTGTACGTGTTTCACTTTGTTACCTTTGCATCATTCAGCTGGCTCTCCAGGCTGCTGACCTCTTTAGCGAGCCTAAGGGTTTTGGTGTCAGAGTCAGACACACTGCTGGAGAGATTCTCAATCTCACCCTGAAAGAAGACAGAGTAGGAATTAAGGCAAATTTACCAAAACAAATACAGGAGGCTCTCTTCACTGCAGAACCAGAATCTGATTTTGTGACGTTCAAAGTAACACCCCTTTGAACAAACAACAAACTCAAAACTGAACATATAACTTCAAAGTTTAATATCATTGCATTTGTGTCCATTTGCACCTGCAGCTTGTGCACTCGCTCCTCCCTTTCCTCTCGCTCTCTGTCAGCCTGAGCCAGTCGGGCGTTGAGCTCCAGCAGCTGACTCTCGGCCCTCTTGCGGCCCCTCTCGCTCTCTGTGCGGCTCGCTTGGAGGCTCTTGAGCTCTGAGCTCAAATTTTGCCTCTCCTCCTCCAGCATCGCCTTGGCCTTCTCCAGGGATTGACGCGCCTGAGAGACAACACAGAAGAAACAAGATGAGTGTCATGTTTACACGTACATGTGTGTTTGTGTGTGAGCGTGTATCTCTTACTCTCTTGCTGTTGTCCAGCTGTTCCTGGAGGTTGTCTATGGCGGCGCTGTGTTTGACTCTGAGTTCTGAAACCTGGGCCTCATGACGACGAGTCTCCTCTTCAACACACCGCTGGAGATCATTCAACTCCGCCTCCCGACGAGACCTGCAGAGATGGAAGAGGAAGATCAAAGCGGTCCAATTCTTGCCCTTTTTTTAAACTTTCCTTTTTTTCTGACAACAGAAACACAAAAAGTAAACATGTAAATTTCAAAAGCTAATGTAAGTTAACTGTCTCATTTACCTGAGCTCCTGCTGAGCAGCTGTAGTGTCCAGAGTGTCCTCCAGCTCAGTTCTCAAAGCCTCCAGCTCCTCCCCCAGGTCTCGCCTCTGTTTCTCCGCCCTTTCCCTCATCCCTCGCTCATTTTCCACTTCCTCCTTCAGCTCAGACACCTGGGACATGGCCTCCCTCAGTGACCTCTGGGCTTCTGCTCGACGTGCTCCTTCTTCCTCCAACCTGACAGAAACAAAGAAAGACAGATGAATTAAGGGAAGTAGTGTACAAAAACCTATGACCAGCCTTCATTTCTGCGTCCATCATATGTCGCTCTGTGCCTCACCGGCCTTGCAGGGTGGTGATTTCCTTCTCCTTCTGACACAGAGTGTTCCTCAGGTCGGCAGACACCATGTTCAGCTCCGACAGCTGCTCCTGGACCTCCAACGAGTCGCTCTCCATCTTCCTCTTACACTTCTCCTGCTCCTGGCGTCCCTGCTCCTCACGCTTCAGGCGCCCTGAACACAACAGAGGCAACAGATTACAGATCACAGATCACAGAAAGCTGGATAACAGGAATTAGGAATGAAGTTGAATGAATGAAATTGCCTTTCTGCCTTTTATTGAGATTGTATTTTTTTATATCAATAATTTATTTTTAGAAAAATATTTGTAAAATAGGTCTATATATAGGATATATACATAATAATAATAATAATAATAATTTTAAAAAATCCATATAAAGATAGACAGGTTTCTAAATCCATGGACTGATAAGGTGCTTTACATATTTCACTTTGAATTTGGCCAAAACTCATTACTATTTCTTTTAATGTGTCTTTCTTTTTGCCAAACTGTGAATAGTTCTTTTTTCTTTTTATTTCCTGACAACAAAGTAATATATAATTGAAATTTGAATAAACATTTTGTTAAAATAATGATAACAATAAAAAAAATATATAATATAATATAAATATCAATTTAAAGCTGTTGAAATTTGCTTCAACTTTACATTGTACCAAAATATGGTCTTGTAATTATAAATAATACTACTTAGAATACTTAAAAGTTTTGCAAAAAAATGTGTTTATCTTATTCAGTAACATTTGACGCGGTAATGTTAATGCTATCACAGCATGAGAGTGGATCAATAGGATTGACTGCAACATTGAAAGCAAAGTTACGTTATTACACTAAAGGTTGATATTGAGACAGTTACCCTCAAGATCAGCGATGACGGCCTCCTGCTTGTTCTTGAGTTTGTTTAGGCTTTTGGTTTTCTCCTCTTCCTCAGTGAGCTGATCGGTCACCTCGCTCAGACGCTCCTCCAGCTGTTTCTTCTCCTGCTCAGAGAAAACAACAATTGCATTGGATCCTGCGTGTATAAAAAGTATGTATACAACAATGTGCAAAACAAACTCACGCTAGATGATTAAGTCAGAATGTGACGCCCACCTTGCTGAGTCGGTCTCTCTGCTCCCCTGCATTCATCAGGTCGGTTTCCAGACCCTTCACTTTGGTCTCCAAGGTGACCTTCTCCAACAGGAGGCGCTGTCGGGCACTTTCCTCCTCCTCTAACTGCTCCTCCAGGTCCTGGCAAGGAGAGAAGAAGATTTCAAGAGGAAACAAACAACTTTTCAGCATTCCCTCATATAGTTTCCAAGTGGTATTATTGTTATCACCGCTATAGCACAGACAACCGGACAGCTTTCAGTTTTCTTGAGAGCCTACAATCTACCACCAACACAGGACACACTACATTTTGTTTTCCGCAGTTGTTCCACTGTTGATCATTTCCACAACTGTGGGTATTAACTAGGGGTGTAAAGTTCAAATCTCACCATGACATGATATCATGTTGATTCTTTGGACAAAGATTTGATATTTTCTGAAATCACAAAGTCTGTCACGATTCAATTTTGATTGAATTCAATTAAGGGGCCTGCGATCAACTTGAGACGATACCAGTAAATATCCTCAACACTGCTCACTATTATCCGCCTGTGTTTGAATGTTAAGGAAGGATTTGTGAGTAAAGTGAAATGGTGACACAGACATGCCATGGGAATTTCAAAATAAAGGCATATCTTAGAGATGATATGTATCAATGTTTTTACTTTGCATTGATAATACTGGATCGCTAACTATTGAATCGATATATCAATCCAGATGAATGTATTATTACAACCTCAAGAGTAACTGTGAAGAACTTACATTAATACTCTTTGGTTACTGGGAATAGCAACCAGGAAAAACAAAAGTGGTATCCTATGTGTGTGTGTGCGGCTGACACACTTCCTTTGTCGTTAATGGATCCTTCATTTGGCCAAGAGATCGTACTCGTTGGCAGACAGAATTGCAGAGTGAAAGCGAGAACCAATCTAAATGCTGATGGTGTCATTATTCTGTAGCCATTACAATGTAAAATCAACATTTATTTTATAATTAGAAGTTAAATGAAAAACTTGATATGATTTTCATGTAACAGTGCAGATTTTCTCCTGTTTTTATGACTCAGCAAATCTGACAGAAAGAACAGATGATTCAGTCAGTGTTTGTTTTTGTTTACATATTTCTGGAGCATTAATTCATTTATATATAATCTCCTAACCTGAATATTCTGCTGCATCCTCTTCTTCTCATTGGCCATCTGCACGCCTTTCTCCTCCTCTTCCTCCAATCGACTCTCCAGCTCACCCAGCACGTCCTCCAGCTCCTGTTTCCGACTGGCCAACCTGGCCCTCATCTCCTCCGCCTCGGCAAACAGCTCTGCCTCTGCCTGCAGCTGGTCTGCCAGCACCGACTTCTCCTCTAACAGCTAGAACATGACAAAGAGAGGAGGAAGAAGAGGAGGAGTGAGGAGAGGCTCTGTCTGATTCATAACAGAGGGTTTTCAGTGTCAGGGGAGCAGTGGAGGACAAGCAGTGGGACAAGACGGAGGTTTGTGTACCTGAGCGTGCTTCCTGTCCAGCTCTGTGTACTGTTGCTCTACTTTGGTGAGGTTGTCCTTGGCCTTCTGGAGCTCGGTCTCTCTGATCTGGATCTCCTCGTCCTGCCGGGTCACCTGCAGCAGTGGCTTCACCTGGTTGGCACAGAAAAAGAGTCAGAGGTCAACGTGACAGACGTCCCAATTCCTGCGACCCTTATGATCTTTCCCTCATAGCGAATCGAAACTCAATGTATGGATTTTACAGCAAAGTGTTTCTTGTGTTAAGTAATAATTTGTAACAGATTTTTATTTCTGCACCAAGTAGTCATTCAATCCCTTTCTATTATTTTATCGTTGCATTTCAGTAAATTTTTAAACAATGCTGCTTTGCTTTACTAGTGCAATTCAAAGAAACTGAAACATGCAAACAATAAATCAGAACTCTTCAGCTGTGTCAGTGATCAGTCGCAGATGTGTTTATCACATATTTCAGCATGTCAAGAGTCTTGTTCAACCCTGCTTTTCACAATGCAGAAATACTGCCAGAGTCAAGCCGATGCTACCATAAAACTGAGTTGTCCCAATTATCCTCACCCTAATTTCCTCCCGTCTGAACTACACACATTACTTCAGTCCTGGCGGAAGTACAGCAGCTCCCCATTCAGTACAGAACTGAATTCAAGATTTTAAATCCCTACATGGTCTGGCTTCGCTTTGTATTTCAGAACTCCAAACCCTTTATTCTGCTCCGAGACACCTCAGATTAGACTATCAAAGGGGGTCAGGATTTACTATTTTAGCTCCAACGTGGAGAAATAAATTCCACCTCAATATCAGATCAGCTGAGTCAGTGCCTCAATTTAAAAAGCTTGTAAAAATGGTGTTGCCTTTTTTTTTTGTCTCGATGAGTAATGTCAGGTTTTTCTCTATTATTTGAATAGGGGAAGACTACGAATAAGCTATTTAGGCTTCCTGCCTCTCCAGCACTGAAATGACTTCCTCTGTATATATCTTGTTTTTTTTTTGCAAATAGATAACCCTAACCCAACTGTACAAACCGACACTTTTTTTTCTTTTCTAAAAGTTAAAGTAAAACATTTTTATCTCTTTATGTTTGAGCATGTCTTGGAATCCCTGTTTTATTGTGTTTTCTGTGCACAATATTCTTGCTTTATGATTTGTTATCTTTGCACCTATATTATATGCTGCTGTATTTTGCAAAGCACTTTGTAGCTTTGGTTTTGAAAGGTGCATCAGAAAATAAAGTTACATTTCATGTCTGTATTGTAATGTAGCTGTGTGAATGGTACCTTGGTGAACAGCCGCCACCACTGCCAGTTCCTGAGTTTAAGGTACGCAGCGCAGTTCCTCTGCATCACCCTCAGAGCGCTCAGCTGCTGCTGCTTCTTCATGAAAGCTCTGAGAAGTAAAATAAATGCCACAACAAATCAACAACAACAAAAAATCATCCATGTGTGGGAAATCTCTGAAATGATTCAAGGTGGTGGATTGGCATTGTATATATTTAGATTGCACTCTCTTTGCACCTTAATGTGATCAAGTTTTTTATATTTTGCACTGACTATTTTTATCTTCACTCTTTCAACTTTGTCTTGCAACTGCTGCACAGAAAATTCCCTCCGGATGAATAAAGTCTTATGTGATCTCATTGTCTTTCAGACACAGAAATAACAGAACTGAATAGAGTTCACAAATGCCAACTCAAAATGTTTTACTCTTTTGTTTGTGGGACTAAGCAGAAAATAACATCTGTCAACATCAACATCAAAGTAAATTTACTAACTACTTTTGTGTGGGCTGAGATTTGGATAACCTCCTTTCTGACCTCCACTTCAGCTTTCTACTAACATGTACACTGTGCAGTGATGCAACAGGACTAACACTGACTGACTGGAACAATCATTTTGTTTTTAAGCAAATTTTTAATTTGCATTTTGACGTCTCAAATGTATGAGATAAAGCACTGTTTTTCCTCTGTTCATGAAATACTCTATACAAATAAACTTACCTCTAATTAGTTAGCTTCCACTGTAAAAATATGACTTCATTATTTATGTTGTTTAAAGGCCAAATGCCTGTCAATGCTGCTGCAATTCTTGAGACACGGACAGGGGCTGACAAAAAATTAAATATTTATAATTGAGAGCGAAATACAAAACTGCGTCCTAAACAGCAGCAAGTGAGCGCTCCTTAAAGAGAGACACATTGTCTCCTCCAATCACTCTAGTAAGAAAGTGATTGTTAATGGACTGATGAAATTAAATCGTGATCTCTCTTGGGTAATGCTCTTACTTGCGTGCGAGGTAGCCTCTGGCAGCACTCTGGAAGCGAATGATGGTGTCAGTGATCTTTAAGTCTCTCTCTTCCTCCAGGTGAGCCAGAACTCCAGCTCTGAAGAAGACTTTACTCTGACCCACTCTGAACAGGTTGCTATCCAGCTCCAGTGCTGCGATCTGAACAAGGAAACAGCGGTTTGAGACTTTAACCATTTGAATCATTTTACATTGTTCTAAATTCTTATAGCTATAGAAAAAAAAAACACACTCACCATGAGCTCTGATGCTTGTTTTCCATCCATGAAGGTGCGAGGGATAGCGTTAGGAGTCAGGATCTCATATCTGGAAAACAAATGTGGTTTTGTAACTGTGTGTGTTTGAGCAAGAGACACAAGACTGAAGATGTTTAATAAAGTTCATCAGCAGGAGCCAGACACCGTCTAATGCAGCATTTAGTGTGTTTTTTGTTCTGATTCCACACTCATAAGCTGACTTTGCTTAGTTTGCTTTAGTCAATCAGCCCAGCGGGGCACAGATTTGCGTCTCATTACAACAGGGCAACCTGCCTGAAGGAGTGTCTTTGACTGATGACGGCTTGTCTTTAGTGGTGACATTTAAAAGCACCAGGCTGATTCAGGCTAAAACTGTGTTTTTGCATCACAAAGCATGGCAGGTGAAATAAGTTTAGCGTGTTGACTGCAGCTCTTCATCTAACATCTCACTGTGGCTGCTTCTGCTCTGACTTTCCTTCCTGCATTATGGCATTAGTAGACTAGTTTTGATTGAAGACAAGCTGCTAACAAATTTTAGCTAATTCGATAAATAAATACATTTAATCTCCTATAGATCTTCACAATAAAAGACCCCTGTTATTTTGTTGTGTAAATGTTTTTTTGTGGAGCAAGAAAATAAGGAAAAGTTCGACTTCGATCAGCAGCAACTTAACTGAAAGTGAACATGAAAAGTAAAATATAGTAGATATAAAAACAGAACGCAGGAAAGAAACAAAACTCTGATGCTGCGCTCACATGGAATCCGGCCCATGGTAGACAGAAAACCGGATGTCATTTTTAGAGCAGGACGGTAAAATTAGGTGGTTAGGTGTTTTTTCATCCTGCCATTCATCCTTTTGGCCCTACTATAGAGACAGACCATCCTTGTCGCGGCTTGTTGACACTGACGATGAAATGCAAATTGGCGCTGCATGACAGTGCAATGAAAAAGGCCCATCGATGTCTCGAATATGATACAAACACAAATCACCTCTGTCTGAACTCCTGGAATGGGATGCGGTTGGGGAAGCCCTGTCTGCAGATACGGATCCCCTCCAGGACTCCATTACACCTCAGCTGGTCCAAAACCAGGTGGGGGGACAGCTTACCGGCCTGACCACAAGCAGACAAGAGAAAGTAAATTAACTCAGATGTTTCTTCCTTTCTTACTTCCTTCAAGTCTCCTTTGACTTAAAACTGTGTCCACATGTCTATGTCTTCCCCCTCCAATCCCCTGTCTCACCCTCTTCTCGTGGTTAGGGATGATGCAGCGCAGGAAGTTGGGGTTGGTGTTCCTCAGCGTGGCCATCAGCTTTGTGAGCGACTCTTTGTAAAGTTGACCAACAGTCCTGAACATTCCCTTCTTTGTCTTCAGCCCCGCCGCTCCGAACGTGACCGGCCCGCTGTTTTCTCCTGACGACACCTGGTCCAGACCCACGATCCTGTCCACTGGATGAAAACACGGAGTCTCAGTTTCAGCAACAATTATCAGTTTTGTGGTGTGAACTGAGCGTTTTCCAGATTTGATCTGGCATGACAATGTCTGTGTGAACACCATGGCATTATGATTTCACACCTGCTTACACATCTGTTATCAGGTCTCTGGACGGATGATACCAGATGGTAGAACATAGAGGAATTCATTAGAGATGCAATGATATGTTTTAAAAGCCAATTCTAACAGCATATCGGCCATTGGCACACACATACACAGTGTTAGCACAGTGCAGGTGAATATCAAGTTTTCTAAGTTAGCCTGTTAGTTTTGGACATGTTTTGACAGGCATGCCTGCGGGTTTGCCTGTCATCTAAAAAAACAAGACCATAATGATTTCATCTGTTCCTCTTTTGACAGTTTAATGGGGTGATGTACTGTGAGAAAACTTTCCCACAATCAGCCAAATATCTACACTTATAACACCTTTAGACCAGCTCTGAGGTCACTCTTTAAACATTTTAAATGGCTGTACTGTCCGCCGATATGTTGCATCTCTATAGCTCATTCAGGATCACATTTCTGCCTGGTTGGTTTTTACAAAACCATGCCAGTTACAGTCATTTGTGGCAGTACAAAACTCTTATGTGATCCTGAATGTGGCTTTTGTGACTAATCGAGAGCATGCTGCTACCTTGGGTACGTTTACATGCACACTAGTATTCCACAATTATTAGTTACAGGTCATGTAAACAGTATATTCCACTTGGATTTTCCATTTTTTTCTTTTAAGACATGTGGGATATGCAGCTATTTTTCGGATATTAACAGAATTATTTGGGTATGTATACAGCCCATTCAGGATATGCCTCTTAATACGTGGCCTATTGTCCGTTTACAGTCAGCTCTGTGTGAGGTTATGGAAACTTTGTACACGAACCACCTTGCAAACAGTTTAGAGTGCTGTGTTAGAGATGCATACCCAAAGCAAAGCTCACATTATCTGGTCAGCAGAAGAAACACACCCTCTGTTGAACATTATGAAAAACATGGATATCAAAATGTTTTTGGATATGCACAAATATTGCAAAGCCAACATTTTAGCTGCAGGAATGAAAGTAGGGGGCTGTGTTCATATGGTCTGCCAATGGTAGAAAAACCGTGAAAAAATCCTATTTTGATGCTCCAGCCACTTTTCCACATTTTGCTCAATAAACATCATGTTTTGGCACGTTAATCTGTGTGCGCACGTTTGCGTGTACACAGGAATTTTAGTGGAATATTTATTTTCATTAGCCGTGTAAACAGCTTAGCAGAAATATTTTTTGGAATAAGAACAAAACATGGAATATTTTGTGCATGTAAACGTTGTCACTTGACACGGCTGAATTTCTACACAGCCATGGTGGATTGTCTCTTCATCGATGGAAAAAGCTACTTCAAACAGTCACAGCACTGTCACTAAAAGCAAAAACGTGATGAAAGAGTGAAGAGAGAACTGAGCAAACAGCACAGCGACAACATGACAAAAGAATGAACATATAACAACGCATGACACTACAGCACAAATGCAAACTACAAAGGCACACTACATTCATTAGGAATTGGGCAGACAGAAAACAAAGGAGTGATGTAAGCAGAGGTGGGAGTGAGGAATGTGAGTGTGACACGCAAAGGAGAAAAACCTACTGTCGGAGCCATTAGCCTGTAGTGTGGCATAGGAGTCAAAGAAGTATACACGAGGAAGAGTTTGTATATCTGATGCAGAAGGGAGGAAGGAAGAGGGAGAAAGAAAAGGTGGCAGGAAAGACAGAGCCAAAGTGAGCACCAAATCAGTGGAGAGGGAAGAGAAAAGAACAGAAGGAAAAAAGATGAGAGCAAGCAAACACAGGAGAGAACAAGGAGGAGGAAAAACAGAGAGATGAGTGAGCAGATAGAATAGTTGCATGATAGAGAAAGAGAAGAGAGAGAAATACAGTTAAGTTAGAACATTTTGCACCATAAAGCTTCATTATTTACATCTGACATGCTTAAAAATACAGGGCATCTTTTTCAGTTAAAGTACTCATTCAGTACATACGTTATTACATACTGTACATGTATTAGAAGGATAGTTTGGATATTTTGAATTGGGGTCGTATGAGGTGTTTGTCCACAGTCAGTGTATTACCTACAGTAGATGGCGGTTGGCACTCCCCCGGTTTGGCATTTTTTAAGCAGTTATATGCATTTATGTTCTCTTCAAAGCCACCAGACTCCACTGACAACAACAGTAATTTTACCTCACAGGATGCAGGAGTTGCTGGTGGCCTCGATCAGTTAGTTTGTTTGTATTATTGCGTGACTTTGGTGAATCTGAACTAACTCTTTAAGCACCAAAGTCACATAATAACACAAACAAACATCAGGGTTCCCACATATTCTCATGGATAAAATTTCAAAACTTTTCGACGACTTTTCAAGACTTTTGTTTGCCAAACATGAGATTCAAACTCCATCCAAAGATAATCTCAGCTAGCTGGTATGCATTAAGGGACGAGGACAAAATGAAGAAATGTATCTGAGGTTAACAAAATATCGCACATCAAGGCATATTAAAGCTACTTAACATCAAGAGTTAAGGTTGGCCATAGAAAATTACTGCAACAATTTCATTACACGCAACAAAATTCCATGGCTTTTCCAAAACTTTAAATGATTTTTAATAATTCCATGATTTTTACAGGCCTGAAAAATGTGATAGTATAATTCAATGATTTTTGCAGGTTTTCCATGACCGTGGGAAACCTAAAAGTAACCGATTGAGGCCGCAGTAGACCAGCAGCTCATGTGTTCTGTAAGGAAAAATATACTGATTTGGTCAAAGGAGGATATAACGGTCTGGGTTCCCCGTTGGGAAGGGCTGGTCGATGGAAAGGTAAAGCAGTGAAAATATTCTAAATATAGCATACACTAAAACTGATATTGACTATTTTTGGTGGCCATTTTTTAGGTGGCTAATATACATTTCACTGCTGCCCTCGTCCACAGCAGTACATCGCATTGGTTCCTCCTGCCTGCTTCTCCAAACTGGGGGTGTGCCGACCACTACGTACTGTAAGTGCTACACTGACTATGGATAAATACCTCATACAATCACACTTCCAGAAATCTAAATTAATCCTTTAAGTCCACAAATCAAAGGTTAACTGTACATGGTGAATAAACACCAGAGTAAAATCAGTCTCACCCTCCTTCCAAAGCTCTGAGACAAAATGATCAGAAGACTGGTGGAGAAGAGACGCCACATTGTCGTTCAGAGGGTCCATGTTCTTCACTAACCAATCATGTGCTTTGTAGTCCACCTGAGAAACATCGCAGGGCAGGTGACATTTTTCAGTTGGTTGCTTTGAGTGGGAAATATGGCAAACACAGAAAGCTGTTAAACAAATGATGGGATACCTTGCCAGCATAGTGAATGATGGAGAAGTCAGCTTCCCCGCGTGGCTGCTTTGGTTTGAAGAATTTTGGATGGCTGCCTTGCTCGGCAGACAGCTTCTCCACAAATGAGCGGTCTGTTGCTCGCGGGAACCAGCACTCTTCATCCAGCAGGGCCAGAACACCCGGCGGGTGGGCCTGACAGACGCAGAGAAAGAACATTTATTGTGAGTGAAATGTGGACATTATAATTGGAGATGACAAGGGATCAAAGCAGAGTGTGTGCCTGCATGTTTGTCGTTCTATTTATATTCTTTTATTCACTTTTACTCCTTCATCTATGGGTGTGGTTGAAGTGTGACGAGGTGAACATGTTCTGTAGGCTGCATGCTAAATCTGCAAACTAAATTTTATTATGCTATTCACCTACAATCCCCGAACACGGCTTCATACTGTAAGTAAATTTGGACTATCAGCATCTATATTCTCATCATTTGACAGCTAATACTGTGAGATTATCAAAAAAAAATCACTGATTTCGTGTGCACGTACTGGTCTCTCGATGAGGTCAATGCAGGGCTGTAAGTCGAGGCCAAAGTCGATGAAGTTCCACTCGATGCCCTCCCGCTGGTACTCCTCCTGCTCCAAGATGAACATGGTGTGGTTGAAGAGCTGCTGCAGCTTCTCGTTGGTGTAGTTGATACACAGCTGTTCGAAGGAGTTGAGCTGCAGAGGAGGGATTTAGGAGAGTAAACAAAGACTCAATAATTCATATGTAGTAAACTATGGAAGAACATGAACACTACGCCTAACGTTTGTGAGGACATTACGCTGATGATAACCCACACCACTAAATGCCGATCTTATCACACTTGCTCAAACCTAATAATCAAAAAATGAAATTTCTCTAATTGCAAACATTTCACAATGATGAGGAAGGGCTACATTCAGCTTTATCCATGTCCTGTCCATATATTATACAATACCGCCTGTTGTGTTTAACTGTGTGTTTGTTTACATAACGTCAACGATGTTTTAGCGAACATGATGCCAGAATAAACAGCAGGGTTTTTAAAACTATTTTAAGACTTGGGCACAGCGTCAAAGTCTTTTTTTAACTTTTAAATTCCAATGCATGAAAAGTCTTCAGAATTAATGATTAATTGCTTTTTAAATGCGTGTACTTGTATTACAGGGTTCCAACACATTATCATGGACAACATTTCAAAACTTTTCCATTAATCTTTGAAGACCCAGAATAAGATTCAGACTCTACTCAAACATTATTTCAGCTAGCTGGCATAACTGAAGGGAGAGAAAGAACGCAGGGAGAAAGTGAAGAAAAATACATGATGATAAACAAAATGTTGTCAAACATCCCTGCATATTAGACCTATGTCAGGTCAGCAGCTACAGGAAAAAAAATTGCCGTTATGTTACACTACAGGGAAGGTTATATCAGGATGTTACTGTTACAATTTCATTACACATTACAAAATTTCATGACTTTCCCAAAACTTTCAATGATTTTTACTACTTCCATAACTTTTCCAGGTTTTCCTTGACTGTGGGAGCCCTCTATTATGTTATCAATATATCAGTGTTTACTGTATTGCAATTATTTCTGGAAAAATATATCATCATCTAAAAGCAGTTATCACAATAGGCCTTGTAACACAGTTTCTTTATATTTAAATGTATCTATTAACAGCTGGTGTGTATGATGCCACAAAGGAGAGCACTTGCTTTGGTTGTGAGTGTGCACGTCTTTTCGTGGCAATAAAGATACAACAGTGATAATCTACAGATCTTTTAAGCCATCAAAGACAAACTTACTGGAGACAAACACTAAGTCACTGAGATGGGCAGATTGGCTTTCTATTGTTGGTCTCCACCCTCCACTCCCCCACAAATGGGTCATTTTAGTGACACTCCCACACTGCTGAACAACCCTGCAGCTAATCACCACAATGCCTGGTTTAGTAAGAATGCAGCCTGAGTTAAAGTTCAGCCATCATCCTTTATGTTAAACTATCAAACACAATCACAAGATCATCAAATAAACAAACCTGGAAGATTTCAAATCCAGCGATATCCAGGATGCCTATGAAGGAGGCTCCTTGTCTCTGTCGGCGGTCCAGAGCTCTGTTGATCCTATGGACCAGCCATCTGAACAGACGCTCATATGTGGCCTTCGCCAAGGCCTCCACAGCAAAGTCAGCCTACAGGAGGAAGGACACACCGTAAGACACACTCCACGGGGACACATGTCTGCTTGTCTGTATGAGCACAAATGTCGATGCACAAAAATATTACCTGTTCTTTCGTCTGGGCCTTCTGCACATACTCTCGACCCACTTTGATTCTGGGAGTGAGGATGGCCCGAGTGAACTCCAGCACGTTGATACCCAGCAGATGGCACAGTTTCTGAGCAGCTGTGTTATCAGGCATGGAGGCCTGGTCCTGGTTCTTCTCCTTCATGAAGGAAATGTTCCCAAACTGGAGCACAGAGGAGATGACCTTCAGCATGGCTGAGGAGAGGTGAGACAGGAAGAGGAACAGTGATTTATAGCAGGGGTAAAATACGCACAAAGCAAATTACTTTCTCTCTTTTCTCAATCATCTCCTCTCTTACACAGCGACTCCTCTGGAGTGAAGCCCATTATAGACATGGAGTCCATGGTCTGGGTGAAGTTCTCTGAATCGCTCTGACCAGGAACAGGGATGGAGCCTCCACTCAGAAAGCGGTACTCATCAGCAGTTCCTAAAAGCAGGTCCGCTAGGGAAGGGAGTAAAAAAGTTGCAACAGAGAGATAGATTTGAGTAGTGTAAGTGCAGTAAATATGGTACGTTTTCGATCAGCTTCTGAATGTTGGCTCACCTCTGGTCTCTTCTGAAGTTCCACATAATAACTGGTAAAAGATGTGAAACGTCCTCTCATCTTTGGCCTGGCGGGTGGCCCGGGACTTTTCAAGGAGGTCTGAATTCATATGGTCATGGATACTTACAGCTGAAACTTTTTCTAATCAGTTCATCACTGAGTCCAAGTGGACGTTTGTGACAAATTTGAAAAGAAAAAGAAAATCCTTTGAGATATCGCACTCACGAGAACAGAATGAACAACGTGAAAACATTATCCCTATGGCCACAGCTGTTGCAGAGGCATAAAAAGCCATTTTGTCCAGCTATGCTTTAAATGAGGCAGCATACTTTAAGAGAGAGATAATGAATCAATCTTGAAAAAAACTTTGAAGACATGTAAAAGGATACAGGTCTCAATGTTGGCACCAACAATGTACCCCGCCACATCAAAGTTAATGCGGATGAATTTACCCTGAAAAAGAAAAAAAAAAGTTTTACGTTTCAGTTAATTTCAGTGTAAATTCATGATACTGAATATAGATTCAGGATAGATAGATTCTGTTTGTATAATGTATCCAGTCTGCTCTTACAAATCTGGAAGAGTTATCGTTCTTGACGGTCTTTGCGTTGCCGAAGGCCTCCAGTATGGGGTTGGCCTGCAGCAGCTGTCTCTCCAGCTCACCCTGAGACACACAGGAGACGTCACATCAGATTCACAGCACAACAAAGACAACAGCCTCAACAAAAGAATTCCACAGGGCCTATCTCCTAAAATGCACCATCCAATCCTGCTCTCTTTAGAGTAACTACTGATCTGTTATGTAAAACAACAAAATCATGACTCATCGTTAAAGAGCAGTGACACAAAATGGTGCATTTTAGGGCCCAAAATAGCGAACACACACCATCCCCACACCCAGGAACAAATGATTCTCAACGTCAGTAAGAGTAATGGGCCCTCGTTAGTTTTGCCATCAATAATAAGGCCGTCAATCACATTTAATTCATTAAAATTTAATCTCCTACATTATTAAAAGGCAATCTCTAGGAACTAACTATGAGTCAGTTGAGAACCACTGTTGTAGAGAAACAAGGGCAGAGGGAAGCTGCAGATGTAGATGCTAACATCACACACAAGCTACATAATGGCTGATTCTAGCTAGCTGCAATGCATTACTTAATGCTGTCGCATTGCGAGTGCAGCAGCTGTTGATGCAGAATCAGCAGCAGCAGCGGCAGCGGCAGCCAGTGATGGGGAGTTATTGTAGTTACAGGGGGTGGTTACTGTGAAAACTGTCAAGGAATGCCGGCCAACACACACACACACACACACACACACACACACACACACACACACACATTGACCAAGAGGTCAGCAATTTTAGTAGTGTTCAGTGAACACTTTAACCAAACCACATAAGTGTGTACACTTGCAACATACTCACAGAGACGGCTGCAACAACACAGCCACACCCAAACCTGAATCTGCACTCATTCAACTGACACACATACTGCACAGGTCATGTTCTACAGGTGTGTGTGAGAGCTGTGGCATTTACAAGTCACTGGGAAAGGGAAGCCAACCAGCAGCGCATTGGGTGTAATCAGAAGAAAAGAATAAAACGAGCCAAAACCCAGGAAATTCATTCAGGGGGAAAAAAAAAGTCAAAAAGGAAATCACTTTGCACAGAAGACATGATTCTCGTTATATCAAGAGAATCATATAAGCTCTGGTGAGTGTTCTACATGTTAAGTTTCTATAAAATGTGACCCCACCAGTGAATAAACCCAAAGTTTTCTAAATACTTTCATACTCACATACTGCATACTCTGTCGAATTGTAGGGGGAAAGATGAGGTTTTAGGGGTGAGGAGGATATATGCATGGGATAAACAAGCAAAAAAGACAAATGAGACAACAATAACAACAACAAATAAAGGAAAACAAACAAGCAAACTCAAATATACAGTACAAGGCTTGACTGTTATGAGGAGCAACATCAGTGAGGACAGTTAAAAGGTTACTGTGTTGGTTTAGTCAGTATCATCGTGGAGCTCATTAAGCAGGAAATAGGACAGAAGGAAAGCACAGGACAGGAGAGCAGGACAGAGTTAACTAACCTTGTTCCCCAAAGTACTGCCCCTTGTTAAGGACCGAGAGCCGTCCATCTGAGCATGCAGGAAGGAGAGAGGGGCGATGCAGAGAGAAGAGAATGAGGGGAAACAAGTGCAGGAAGGAAGAGGGTCAGGAGAATTGCTGAGAAAATGTAGAAAAAGAAGATGGACTGACAGAGGAAGGGTTAAAATTAACACCCATAGGAAAACCCATGATGTCTTAGAATCAATAAAATCAGTCTTGAGAGAGAGTGATGTGAAATTTTAGTCCTTTGATTCCCTGAGCAGATTGGCTTGACTTCTTCCAAAAACATAGAAAGAAGGCAATGATTAACTTAGCAAGAAATGGCCCCGAAAAACAGCAGAGCATTCTTAAAAAAGGAACAAGAAAACTACCTGAAAATAAGCAAAAAAAACTCAACAACGACAAAAACAACAACAGGAATTGACTTCAATAAAGTGCTTAAAAAATTATATATATTTGTCTTTTATCTGTAACATCACTTTAAACTTACAATTCGGAGAATTATAAATATAGTTTTCTCGACAATTTTCCATCATCTTTTGATAATCTATACCGCACCCAGTTAAATTTTCAGATCATTTTCCTGTCACCTTTTACTACTTTTTTTACATTTTGTGGGACATTTTTTGGCAAGTTGCTCATCATGCTTTTTCTGTGTCGTTGAAATAAATCCACACAATTTTCTCAGGTTTCAGAGGTTTAAATGACAGTGAGAAGATTCTGAATGCAGCGCAGGAAAAGTGATGATGCAGGTGCTAAAGGGTTAAATGATATCATTACTGAAAACACTGCAACAAAGGTGTCATATAAGGTCAAATGGCTCAACATTTTGTGGAAATGCATTTATTCACTGTCATGCCGACAGTTAGATGAGTGACTAATACCACTATTGGAGAAGGGAGGCAGTTAGCTAAGCTTAGCATAAAGACTGGAAGCAGGGGGAAACAGCTAGCCTGGCTCCGTTCAAAGGTCAACAACATTAATTGACGCAATCCGTCCTCCCTGTGACGACAAGACTCGTCACAGAGAGACTCACCAAGACATATTTACAGAACAGAACTCCCCAAAAAGCTCCAAACCTTCATTCTTACGGTGCTTTTTGAGCTCAGTTCAAAGTCAGGGTGAAGCAAAATCAGGGATTTCTTTCTAAACACATAACACATGATAGAAAATATGCAATGAAAATGTAAAAAAAATATGTCTGTAAACTGCGTAGTCCTGAATTATGGGGTTAGACCGTTAAACTGTTTTGCACAGTTTCTGTGTCCCAAGATTTTTTGGTCCGGCAGAAATCATGGCTTGATGAAGCACTGGAGAGATCCTGAACGTAACGTTTGGTTCGCCCAACATATGCTAGCGGCGAAATTTCTACATACTATAAATTCTCTCAACTCTTTCAGGCAAATAAATACCTGAAATACTATGGCTTTTAAGTAACCTCTTGCTGGTTGCTCTACTTTTAAATATACTTTGATGCTAGTTGTTTTTAGCTGTTTTTTTATGCTGATGCTTTCACCGTGTAGCACTTTGAGATTTGTTCCAAATGTTAAGTGCATTACAAATAAAATGTATAAGTACTATTGCTGTTATTATTAATCAATATCTTTTGTTAAATGCCACAATCATATAAATACAACTAAAATAGCTGTCAGTAATGTACCTTTCAGTCTTAAAGCCCATATTGGCTACTTTGTGCTAACATTAGGTTAGCAAGGTCTGAGTGCTGTGTGATTAGCAGCTGTATTGATGTGCTATTGGGTTAGCTGCTAACAAGAGTCTGTTGCATCGCAGCAGCTTATTTCAGCTCTTTTAGTGTCTCAGAGCAGAGAATACTGCTCATTTTTTCACAGTTTTGAAGACTAATATTATATACTGGCTCTGCGGTTCGGGACATGTTTCTCTGTAGTGTGAAAAGCTGATAACACGTATTCATTTTTATTTATTCAGACTTTAATTAAACAAGACACAATGTGATAATTAGTGAGCTTTCTGGGCGTTGGTAAACATTTGTTTCTTATTTACTTTGTACAGAGACAGACTTGTTATTTCCCTCTGCTTTATGCTAAGCTAGGCTAATTACCTTGTGATTCCAGTCTTACGAGCTTAATGTACCACAAAGACAAAAGACTTCTCCCATTTATGTTAAACTCTCAGAAAGAAAGTGAAAAACAGTTTCTTCATGTAGACCAAAGATAGCAACATTTCACAGCTTTCTGACCAGATTCCAGGTATTTAGGTAAAAAAAAATACTGTAAAGTGACTTGAATTTTTAAGGGCACAAGTCTTGGCAACATATTGAAAACAGCAATGGTCTTTTATATGGAAAGTGTTGCTGCTAAACTGCAATTAACAACAGATATATTTCTAACTAAATGGGCCCCTGTTATTTCAGACCTTTTAAATTATGTGTCACTGTAAATGTAAAAAAGAAGTCTTTCTACATATTTCTTTCCCTTGCCTTTTTTCCGCTTCCCTCTGCGCTCCATTGTCACTTTTTTAACCCTCTCCATCTTTACCAGCCCCCCTGCTTAGTTCTTAATGTTCTTAGATGACACCTCGTCTCTTTTATCCTGTTCTTTTCTCCTTACTCATGAAGTGTCTCTGCTGTGACGTACCTGCACAGCTTCCTTGTTCCTACCCAGAGTGCCACCCTTGTGAGAGGAAGCAACGTGAGCCAAATACTGGATGACTTTCTTAGTGTTCTCTGTTTTCCCGGCCCCAGACTCGCCTCTGGAACACACACACACACACACACACACACACACACACACACACAAAACTGAGTGAGGAACACACACACAAACACCAAATACCATCTTCTTTACAAAACGGTCCATCTTGAACACGTGGTCTCAATTATGAATGGTACACAGAAGCATTTTAAAGAGCGAGAACACACAGGAACAAGGGGCCAAACACACATTCATCACACCAATAAATACAGAGCCCATGCAGTGCGTTCAAAGCCACAGGTCTAAACAGAAAGCAGGTGTGGAGGATACAGGCTGTGTCAGTATTGTTGCTTTTGGAGAAGAGCGAAGGAGAATGGAGTAAAAATAGCAGCTTTAAAAGATCTAAAAGAAGCAGACGCCTTGTCCCAAATACACTGATTCAAGATGAACCTAAAGTGGGATCCTTGACAATGACAGGAAGAGTCTGGCGGGAAGACATGATGACAGGGAGACGGATGGTAGGCCCTCGGGTAAGCAGGTAGGTAGACAAACAGAGAGCAGGGTGCATTCACATTACATTATTTGCGAAGAAGTGTTTTTTCTGTCCCAATTCTTTAAATTCTAGGCCCATAAGGCCCATAAAAATGTGTAAACATTGATATGTCCTGCATGTATAAATTTGGATTTAAAAACAATTTCTCATTAACTTTGAATATCTGCAACAAATTAGACACACGCAAAACAGTTAATCGTGAATTAATGCAATATGGTAAAAGGAAATACTTCATCCTGCAAAAACACATTTGTATGTCAATTACGTCCCCCCTGTTACACTGAATGCATAAAGAAAACGTTGTTTTTCTCTTGTACCTCCACGGTGAACAACTAACCCAAAGTTGTAATCCAGTTGTTTTAAATGACTCATTATTGCATATATTGCACACAACTGAATAAATGACCTGAATTTTACTGAATGATTTGATATATTTTTGATATAGTTTTACTGTTGTTTATATTGACTAATTATTGCATTTATTACTTTATGATTTAAAAGATATACATTTTATATTATTTTATTAACTACCACTGATATTGTACACGTTAAATTGCTTGTTTTATGTCTTTATTTATGCACTCCGGTTTCTCTTGAGATCTCAATCTCAATGCGACTTACTTGATAAAATGAAGGGGAGAAATAAAACGTGGAACCTTATTACTTCAGTTCATCAAGAATTTCCGCCATTTTTGGATTGTAACGTATGTATTGGAAATGTAACCAAACATGGGGTGACTTATTGACATGCAAGTGGTCACTCGTATGGGTGTGTGGATTATTCCTTTAAGAAGGCCAATAAGTTTGAAAAGGCAGAGCTGCGGATGTATTATTAGCTGTATACAGATGGGACACAGTAAAAGAGCAGAAGCTGGATACATCACAGCTGCACACATACATGCAAAGAGCCGGCAATACACACAAATGAAGACACCTAAAAACACACCAGACACAGACACTCCAGCAGAGGCAGACAGTCTCAATGTGACCCGTACAGAGATTGTCCTCACGGCAAAGTACAAAGCATTCACAGACAGACACAGTTAGACTACTCACGTGCAGAGGATTGACTGATCTTCTCTGTCTGTGAGAGAAAAACAATATAAGGACAAATGAGTGACACACAGACTGATGTATGTCAGTGAGAGTTAAAAACGTGTGATTTAAGAAGTGGCTGACAAGACAGCAAAGTCGACGTCAAACAAGGATTTCAACTATGTGAAAGTCTACGCATGTTGACGTATGATTCCTTGAAATAACACGCTGTAAGGTGCTGCGCGGGAGTGAGGAGGTTATAATGCCAGTTGTTGGCTCATGTTACACTGAGGCATGACGTACCCTGGAAGCCTCCACAGGGACTCACACCTCGAGTTTTGATCATGATACATATAAAAATGCGCACAGATAAATTTGACTGTAGTCTGACTCTTGACATGTCAGTCACTCCTTCACTAATAAGCACTGTAGACAGAAGCAGGTCACCAGCTTAACTGGTCTCTCCGGGCTCCTAGACCACACGACTCTGTCAGTCAGTGGGTGGACACTGTTTGAACTGTAACCTGGTATTATTAAAGATTCCCACACGCTCAGTCTGGAGGAATTCATACTGGTCCTACAGGTTCAATCACTGTGGTAACACACCTACAACCTCCCCTGAGGGAGGGGCGGGAGGTGGCAAATACACAGAGCCTCATCTGTTCCGTCCTGTTATCACTGGGAGACACCCTAAGGCGAAGACATTACCCAATCAGCCCGTAACTGCTTTTAAATGGTTGCTGGGAATTCTCTCTCACGAGCTCAACATTACAGGTAGGGCTTGAAAAAAATGTCTGCCATGCATCGCTGTCACAAGTATAAAATGTGGTTACTATCATCACCACAACAAATACACAATATCGCAGATCGTAAAAAGGAGTGCCATTACTGGAAATCTCTGTTGTAAAAAATACCGTCTTGCCTATTTGTTTTCACTTTAAATGCTTTTGATAACAGCCACGCGGCACCACACCTTCAAATAGCGTTCGTGGTGTGGCTCCGCGATCAAAGATCACAGATGGGATTCGACACCACATTCCAGCCCAGCTGAGCTGATAGCAGATGTGTGGGTTAGCAAACGTGTCACAGGGGTAAGAGGTCACAGATAGCAGTGTTGAGCACCTTGTAGCATGCTGCGATAGGCGGCTTCTGATATGGCGTAGATGTGCGGGGGCATCTCGTGGCGTTTTTTGCCGCGGTACATCTCCACGATGGACTCTGTGTAGATGGGCAGGTTCTTGTAAGGGTTCACCACCACACAGAACAGCCCTGAATATGTCTGGAAAAACACACAGAACAAAGTGCAGTCAGTGGAGCCTTTTATGTCACAATATCGGTCATGTCAGAATAAATCTGCATCGTTTTGTTTTAGTTGGGTTTAATGTTCTTGTTTTTGACAGAACAGTTTTCTCTGAACATGCTCAGTCACTCGAGTTAAGTGGTTTGTGCTCAATTAAAGAAGACTGTCAATAATTGTGGGCGACTTGACTTCTGTTTGATAACTGCAGGAGTGGCATGTTCCTATTAAACTCGTTTCAACAGAAAGTACAGCTGTGGTGTCAAGTGTACGAGCAGCTCTGACGTTGACTTGGTTCACAGCGTTCCCACAGATTTAGGCAAGTTATATTTAAGACTTTTTTAAATGCCATTTGAAATTAAATTTAACCAAAACTGAAGAAAAAAAACATTAACCAACATTGATTACTTGAGAGCAAGGACAATTTGGCCCAAATGTGTATTGTTCAAGAAAAAGTTCATTTGTCTTTGGATTGGATGTGGTAAATGTAAGTGTGTGTTGTTGGTTCAGCTATCCTGATCTGCATGGCAATCATGTGATGGGTATTTGGTGAACTTATTTTGAGATTTTTATAATATAACAGCCGAAAAATAAACCCGACATCCCATGTCTTTGTGATTGAAATTGTCTAATAAATTATTATTCTTTTTTATGTTTAAAAAATGACAAATAAATCTACCAGGTACCTTGTAGCTTGTATTAACTCTGAGTTACTACAGCTCAAGTTAAATTGCCTTAAGCTTAAGGTTTTTTTTAAGATTTTTCATAATGCCACTAAAATGAAATTTAAGACCAATTTTAAAATATACAAAATTGAAAATGATAATAATAATAATACATATGTTTTGTTTTTTTCAAATAGATGTTACCAGTTATTTAGATATTTTATAATGGAACATCAAGAAAAAAAGGGATTCATGAAATCCTATTTCCTGTGTGTTAGCACTTTCAAAACTTTTGAAAGATTTATTTAAGACATTTCAATACCAAGTAAGGCTTTTACTTTAAAATAAGTGCTAAGTTAAAATAAGTCTTCAGTACTTTATGAGACTTGGGAACCCTGGACAACTCTCGGTTCAGTATATTATGCAGGTCAGCCCGATCGTCCCTGATCACTGATTTCCATCAAGTAAACAAACAGTCATGCATTTCCAGGCTGATGCTCCATGTGCAATTCAAATTACTGCACACACACATCACTCCAATCAGATTAAAATACACACGAACACATTGAAAAAGGATCTGTAACTCTAAACATGCAGACGCAGACTCTTAAGCCATGGAGGGCACATCTCTGGATGTGCAGATTTTTATAAACTGGAAAAAGTATCACTTGATTCAAACAGAAACATTTGGTTGTGGTTACATTTTCTACACTGTGTCCATCCACACCCAGACATTACTGTTCTCATAATGCATTCCGAGTCATGATGATACATAATCCACAACACCTTGTCATATTGTAACACGCCTCTCACAGCTATTTCAACAATCCATCCCTACTCCTCTCAGCATCATCCCCCATCATTCATACCATTCATAGGCAGCTCGGCTACATCAAAGTGCCTATATATTATTCTATTTCGCTATATGCTTCCTTGGTATGTCAATAATAATTTGCTTTTGACTCTCATTTGTATCTATCTGACTCATATGTCTTCTTTGCTCTCTCGTCCCCCATTTGTGCAGGCGAAACCAGAGCTGCCTCCCACTGGTACCAGACACACACACACACACACACACACACACACACACACACACACACACACACACGAACAGTCCTGTAAACTGACTCCTCACCTCTCTTACTGCCTCATATCAGTTACACAGGAGATGCCAGGGAGCTAACACATGCATGTACACAACAACATTTAATATGCACGTATGTGAACATGTGCATTGGCGTGAGAACCGTGTCCACAGGTTCTTTATCATGATGTGAACACCTTCACCCTTCATTGTTTTGTGCACTCACATAGATCAAGCCGGAGTAGTATCTCTCTCTCAGGTTGTGCAGCACAGAGGCTTCGTTGAGGCAGGTGAGGTCGGCCATGTCCTCCACTTTGCTGAAGCGCGGGGGGTTCATCCGCTGCACCTCCTCCCTGGACAGAGTCACCTTCCTCTGGCTGTCTGTCAGCTCGACCTCCACCTCGTCACCGCGCTCCTCCCGAATACTGGCCGACTGAGGGCAGAAGAGGAGAGTGATGTTACAAAGACAGTTTGGGAGAGTTTCTGTTGAATGTGAGACACAATTAGCAATTAGCTTTCTGCTGCTGTCAGACTTTAAAAAATCCACACTGCACCTA
Source organism: Plectropomus leopardus (assembly GCF_008729295.1). NCBI lineage: Eukaryota > Metazoa > Chordata > Actinopteri > Perciformes > Serranidae > Plectropomus > Plectropomus leopardus. Next base: position 25,912,186 of record NC_056469.1, read on the forward strand.
GTAGTCCACACAGACCTAAACTGACGACTCACTCACGTGGATTTCAATGTATATTTAACTGTGCAATGTCAATATTTCCTAGGTGCAATAATGTGAATTTAACCCTTCGGTCTCTCTACTTGTTTAAGTTTTTACTGTTTACTTATTTATTATCTCCTGCTTATGCTTCTTGGTTTTGCGCTCTCGTTTTGCTGCTAAAACAATGCAAATTTCCCCCCCGATCTTATCTTAACAAGCTATGCATTTAACAGATTTGCTTTCAGGAAATCAATCCCAAGACATTTTTTATACCACTTTGAATAAAAATTAACAACAATGAAATTAGATCAAATCTTTGTGGCAATTAAGACCTCAAAAATTCAAATTTAATTCTATTCTATTTAATGACTTTTTAATGACTAAAAACGTCATGTAGCAATCAAAAATCTAAATCAAAGTAGCTGTTTTTTGTAGATACTGGGCTATAAAATACAGAAAAAAATCTGGTCTAGTCCTTTAACTCTACAGCAACACAGCTGGCCTGCATATGAAATGAAGCAAACATTGAGAATATCTGTGTGAAAATGTTTGACAGTATCTCTGCCACACTGAGCTCTAGAGTCTGAGTGGTCTTTGTGTTGACAGCAGACAAGAATAGATGGTGACAGAGGAGAGAGAAACTCTCTCATCGTGCTGTCGGTCTTGTGCTTTGCTGGACAGGAAGTGGTGAACTCAGGGTCTGACCAGGTCACAGGACTCTGCTGCGTTACACTTTATTCTCTCTGCTACTTGACATGCACTGCACTCAAAATATGTGTGCGTTTGTGTTTGCGCATGTGTGGGCGCGTATTAGTCACAGATTGAAATACATGCTCAGAATATGAATGTGGATGAAAAGCGTGTGTGTCACTCTGTGTGTTATATTGCATGAGTGTGTATATTTGGTATGTGTTTGTCCTACAGTGCCATTCTCAGATCATGAGTGTAAAATGAAGTCAGTGTCTCGACAACGGCCTCTTTAACATTAGGACGTTGAAGGAGCGTATTGTTCTATTCATAGAGCGCTCTGTGAAACCAGTCCAGCAGAGAGAGAGAGACTCTGAGATAGGACATTAAATTCATATGTCACGTCCACTGAAAGCTTCTAATGCACATTACACAAGTACCGAGGAAAAGCGGAACAAATTAATATTATGACAATGGCCATGTGACAGTTATTAGGCCTAAATGTGTTCGAGGGCATCACAAGGCACATCGAGGAATCTAACAGAAAGAAGGAAAGCAGAAAACAGAGACCTCATAAAACATGATAACACACACACACAAAGATGTGCACACACCCTGTGCTGCTTCGCCTCACCTGTTTGACACACCTTGAATCGAAGGCATACACTCACAGCTAATTATTTACCAGAGGATTAATACTTACATGGTAGGGAAAAAGAAAAAAAGTGTAAAATAAATTGCATTTAGCCCTAAAATTCATACAATTTCATCTCCTTACACCTAGTATGATTCGAATTAGATGTTTGAGCTTTTTGGAAAGAAAAAAACGTTCCATTTCTTTTAATAATAGGGGAAGGAATCACCAGAGGCCAGATGATACCATATTATCACGATGCATAAGTCACAATGCAATATTATTGCAATCTTAAATGTGTTGCGAAATGCTGAGTATTACAGTAACATATATTGTGATGCATTGCAATTTATTCTCTTTGTTCAACTGAGAATCCCAAAGGAAAACTCTGTCAACACCTCTTTCATCTAATAAGATAAAGTTTTCAGTCCGTTTATTTCACTTCAATAATTTTTATTGCAGCAAAATATATCTACTCGGGGTGGAAATCACCACAAGTCAGATTATTTGATATTATCCCCATACAATATCATTGGGATTTTTACTGTGTTGCAAAATGCTGAGTATTGCAATAAAATATTTTACAATATACTGCGATTTGCTACTGTTTTTAAACTGCAAATTATGGCTCCAAAGGAAAACTCTGTCGACATGTGTTTTATCTCATATATAGAGTAGGCTAGTAGGCTTTCAAATGTTAAATCTGTATTTGTGATATTGAATTGATATAAAAAAATAAAATAAACACCCTCAAATATCTAGTGAACTGAAAAAACAACTGATTATATTATTCTAGTAGGCTCTCAAAGCCAGTACCGCCTTACCTCGAAGCCATGCTTCTCTGACGGCACCCACACCAGCCTCTTGGCCGCCCAGTCGGCCTGGCTGGCGGCGGAGAACATCGAGTTGGAGGTGGGGGACCCCGGCGTTGCCCCCGACGTCAGGAAACGGGTGACGTCATTGACACCACCCCCCGTTGGCTTGGACATGGTTCTACTGGCACTGTGTGAGGAAAGAGGGAAACAAAAAAAAAGACATTTAGAAGTGAGCCTTTATCAAGACTTTTTCTTCACGCGACTACTGTTTTGTGGGAGGCTTAAAACTGGAGCGCTGAGAAGGGCGACGAAGGGTCGGACAGTGACACTGATGTGATTCTGTGTCAGAACACACACACACACTCAATGTGCACCCACCACACGTAACTGAAGAGCAGTCGTAGCACGCAAGAAGCATGCAGGCCACATCCAGCTGAGATTGGGTCAGGGATGGCCTAGTTGAAAGACAGCTAAGAGTGGAGGAGGAAAGACAGACAGAGAGATCGGTGGGTGGAGGGTGGAGGAAGAGCGAGATACATCAATCGACTGAGTAAACTGACATGACAGTGAGAGGGGGAGGGATAACGAGGAAGAGCGAGAGAGGGTGGGACAGCAGAGAGGATGGAAATGGACTGAATCTATTGTTAACTGGAAAAAAAAGGAAGCATCCTTCGTCTACAGGCCACTCAGCAGAGATAAAACTCTACTGAACCCCCCACTGAGAACTTGTGGACACGGTAGACCCAGGATGCTGTGAAAGACGAGGTGACAGCAGCTAGAAGTGGCTGCTGCTCTGAAACATGAAGGAAACTCCAGTCACAGTGACTGCTGCGCTACAACAGGAGGTCTCGAGATTTGCTTTGACAACTGAGAAATAACGCTGAGCGACGATTTCACGAGAGAAGTTCTCTCGGTGGAGGAGAATTTGAAAACTTTCCTCTGAGGCCAGTGACATTGTTTCAGATGGACTGGTTGTTGCCACGTCCAGGATAGCCCATAATATGGGGTCGACATTTGCTGATTATCTGTGTCTGCATTTTATTTTAATGATCGCTGATAAAATTAATAATTAAAAAGTGCAAAGAAAGGGTCAACATGGGGGGAATCGGGGTGCTATTTTTATTTATTCATTTTTTATTTAAATTTTCACTTGACTTCATAATAAAAGTTGCTTGGAACTTGCTGTATATGATGTTGAGCGCTTCAGTTTTGATTAAACACTTGGCATTTAAACAGAGTTTGTTATATTCCAAATGATAAACATTGGCAGAAAGATTTTCATTTTTATTGTAAATGCATATCAGTTCTAAATATTGGTTATCAGTCTGATTAACTACTAATAATGGGAACTGGCCCTGAAAAAAGAATATTGGTCGACCCCTTCCCATAATGATCATATAGTGTCAGTACAAGATATTAGATAATTTGCGCTGAAACAATGAAGTCGACTAACTAGGGCTGGGAAACGAAAACCAGTTCCAGTTGAGAACCAGTTCCAACTGGAATCGTATAACTTCAAGTTTATCAATTCTATGTATGTCAGCATGTGACGAAGGAGTAATGATGATGATGACAAAAGGAGTCATGGCGGAGAGGAAGAAATGGTCTGAGCGTGGCTTCATTTCACAAACAAAGATGACAACAGGAACGCTTGAGACGTCAGTAAATTGGTATTTTCAAGTAAGGGGGGAAACACCAGCAACATGCTGAGAATTCTTTCCATGCAACATGAAGTTAAATTTCAGGAATGTCATGCATTTGACACTATACGCACATCGCAGCCGAGCAGCATGTCTTTTAAGGAAGGTGAATAACCAGTTTTATAATAATGCTGAAAATCTGTGTAGGCCTACTTTTTTCCCAATACATAAATTGATCAAGAATCAATAGGGAATTCATAAGCAATCGGACCGATGAGTAGAATCGATAATATGACTGATATCTATAAAATATTGTCAGATCCCATCCCTATGACTAACAAAAAATGAATCAGCGACTTTTTTTCAATCGATTCACGATTTAAGTAATTTTTTTTTTTACACAAGAATAGTCAAGATGTAGGTGTTCATGCTTCTCAAATGTGAGTATTTTTTATCTTTTTTTTATTTTCTACAGTAGTAAACAAAATATGTTTGTGTTTTGAACTCATATTCAGACAAAAGAAAACATTTTAAGATATCAACATAGTCTCTTGAAACTGGTGATTGGCATTTGTCTCTATTAACGGACTCTCTAAAGGCCAAACAATTATCTGAGAAAATAAATCAGTAGAAGAAACAATAATGAAAATGTTATTAGTTGAAGCCATAATGTATATTAGCAAAAGGCAATATGAGAGCATTTTCACAGTCTAACTAATGGGCTATTTACATAGCAACTACATAAAAAAATACATGACTGATCACAACATATGGCAGTGTTTTCTTTTGAAAACAGAGAGAACTCGGTCTTAGATTATTTAATAATAAATACAACAAATAGAAAGTGAATGACTCATTAGCTACAGCTGATACACTGGAGGGACATTTTTATGGACAGGTTGATCTGAGTCTATGGAGGCTGATGACCTGAATTTCATGTGGCAGCTACAACTTAGGAATGAAACCCTACAAGCAGTCCCAGCTGAGCTCTGAATGATGCAACAATTCTCAGTGGATTAATTTGCTGTTTGACAGAATAATGAGTAAACTGGTAAAGTTTTGATATTAAAATGATGTGTAACAGGTCTTTATGATTATCAAAATGAGACGTTAGGAGTTAATGAGCTGACAAAAGGTCATCTTAAGTAAACAGAGGAGATTAAGTACAACTGATGTCGACGCTGATCACACAGGTAGGCTATTGTGCCGGCCTGTTAACTGTTAGGCGTCTCCGTGCCTCTGCAGGTATGTCATCTGGCTTGATTCCTGCTATGCATCTCAGTCTTAGTTTTTTCCGCTCTGTCTGTTCATGACAGGGCCCGGTATAAACCCTGCCTTTACCATACCTTTTACTCCAATATGACTCTGGGTGTGGAGTACACACGCTGACAAAAGAGTTGCCACCACCCAGCCACTCAGTATGGAAAATATGTGATCCCTCAGTGACATGAAACAGCTATGCATCTGCTTTTTGTTCAGATTTTCATCTTTAGAAACTGGTCCCAAAAATGTGGTTTAGTGGCTATTGATTTACTACATAAGTCAAGCAACATAGTTTTTTAGCAAAAGTTACTTGAAGGTAATATAGTAACATGCTGCCCTGTGCGTCACTGTGGCTGACTGATGTGTTTTTAACTGTTTTTGGACAACAGTGAAGCTCTATGCGGAGGAATAAACATTATATCAGGGTTTGGCTACACAGGCAATACTGTCTATCGTTATCACATCACTTCATTGTGGCTTTTGGTCTCTACATAAATTTTGTTAAGAATAAGATAAATAAGAATAATGACAGCCTTTTTGTCTTTAAATATGAAATTGTGTACAAGCCTCACAGAAATCTAGGACTGCATCTAATGATTTTATTCTTTGTTGATTGATCTGTCGGCATTTTGATTAATTGAGGAGTCGTTCCGTCTACAAATTGTGAGAAAATTGTGAAAAAAATGTTGATCAGTGATTTAAAAGCACAAGATAACATCTTCCAATGTCTTGTTTTGTCCTCAAAGTAAAGATATTTAGTTTGCTGCCATAGAAATTTTACTCTTTTTAACTTAAAAATCACTCAAACCATTACATTAAATATCAAATTAGTTGGCGAAAAACGAATTATAAAGAAAACAGTTTAAGACTTGGACATGGTCTCTTGGAACTTGTGTTGGACATTTGTCACTTTTTCAAAAGACCAAACAATAAATCAAGAATCGTACCTTAATATGTTTGGGTTTTGAACTCATAGTCAGACGAGGACTTGAACTCATTTTTGTTTTAGTTGCTGATAAATCTGTCGATTATTTTCTCAATTAATCAATTTGTCTATAAAATGTCAGAAAATTGTGAAAAATTGACAATTAGTGTTTCCCAAAGCCCAAGATGACATCCTCAAAAGTCTAGTTTGCCCTAAACCCAAAACTATGAAGTGTGCTGTCATTGAGGAGTAAATAAATCAGATAATATGCACATTTAAAGAGCTGGAATCTGAGAATTTTTCTTTGTTTTTTGAAAACTTACTCAAATTGATCATCAAATTTGTTGCCTATTAATTCAACTGTCAACAAATAAGCGAATAATCGCTGCAGCTACAGAAATAAAAAGTATTTCTCTTGAGATATGAGTTCATCCTCCAATACGTGCATATGTTCATTATCAATTTTGGTAAAAATAATTACTGTCATCACCCCTTTGTTTTGACCAACTCTCCTTATAATTCAACCATACTCCATCAGCTTTATCATTGCTCACAGAAAAAGACTTTGCATGCCAACACTACAGTATAACCGCAGTATAGGATGCTACTGGGTCCCATCGATGATAATGATTTCCCTAAAGCAAAGTCTTCACACACACACAGGTTGTCGCAGTACAGCTTTGGACTGACCAGCAAACTCGTCCTGCAGCAGCTGGAGTTGCCAAAAACCTGACTGCTCTCCTCCATAGCAACACTAAGCAGCAGCCCACAGACAATACCTTTAAGAGTCTGAACTGAGGTCATTCACCGTGGGGGGTCTTTTGGTCTGTGTGTGTTTGTGTGTCTATCTATGTGTCTGTGGGTGTGTAATTAATGTGTGGGAGCCTGCGCGTGATTTTGTTAAACGGGTGGGGGAGCAGGAGACGCCTTTTTTTTCTTCAGCTTTGCATCGGTGATGATATTGTGTCATCTGCGTACACCAGTGAGGAGAGGTGACATTATTAAGCCACTGATGATAATTACAGTGCGGCTGCAGGACAGAACAGTGCAGATGCGGAGTGACCCCTATCTATAAATTACCTGCATTTCAGGTCTCCAGCACAGAAACTGACGAACCACACCTTGAACATAAGACATGAACAATCACATGGGCCTAATTGACTGTGTGAGCCGCATGCATGTGGCAGCCACAAGGCATTTTTCCCGAGCAGAATATAATTATATGACACAAAGATCATCGTAGGTCGATGCTTTTTAATTATATGGGTCCAAATCGCCTCTAATGTGTCCATTAGACAGACAGTTTTCCTTGACCAGACTTCAGGTCATCTTTTAAGCCTCTCTCCGAAGATAAAGATCAAAGCAGTATGATCGCCTCTCGTCCCACCAACGTTTCATTTTTAGCCGTTATGCCACCGCATTTAGACCAACCTAGCGAGGTTAGCCAGCGCCAACTGAAATATGATACGATCAGGATATTACACCGGCTATTTACGAGTTGGATTAGGGTAAAGGCAATTAAATCTCTCACCTTCAGGTTCCGCTCTGAGTCGTGGATAAGGCTGTGGTGCGAGGAGAACCGGGGTGAGGCTGTTTCTCGGGTATTTTCCTGCCTGATAGGTGTGTAGCCTACCGCATATGCGGCTTTTATCATCGCACCGCTCTCTCAGTGGAGCCGCACTCACACTTCTCGATGAGAATAAAACAGAGAGCAGTGAGGGCAAGGCGACGGCTTCAACTCAGGGCAGCTACTTCCTGTTAGCACACCAACCAGGTACGAGGAGACGGTTTTCAGTCAAGCCTCGGAGAGAAATAACTCCAATGAAAATCTACAACCGAGCAGTAGACCCGCCTCAATGATACGACGAAAACTTTCCGCCCCGAAACTGGCATGAAATGGGTGCGGCGACAAATGGCGTTAGCGCTAGCGCAAGTATCTCCGCCATTAGCCAATGCTAACGGACGAGAGGCGGGGCTTAAAGTGACTGGCGTGTTAAACAGCCAATGGAAGCGCTGCAGCAGGTGCCTGTGCGGCACTCTAGCGTTAGCGAAGGGAGATTTGCGCGCCCTTTGTTTACCACTCAGTAGCGGAGAGTGTCCGCAGACACAGATCTGGGATCGGATTTGTTTGACTCACCAACCAAACACAACCGACGGTCTGCCCGGAATAATCTGACTCCAGGCGCGTGATTCAGATCATCCCAGAAAATCCGACAGAACCCGAGTACCCGAGGTACCAGGGTCCTGGGGCTGTCGGTCAATATTTACACCAATGTGGAAAATATCAAAAAAGTCATGGCTAAATCTTTTTGTAGCCTATACATATCGGAGAAAATAAATAAATAAATAAATAAAAGATGTGGAACTTGAATTTTATTTTATAACTCTTTTTTTTATCTAGTTGAATTAAACTATACAGTATTAGTGGTAGAATGTAACTTGCTACATTTATTCAAATAATATACTTAATTACTTTACTTGAGCATACCATTTTATACTTTTAGTTCGCTATATTTCAAAGGACAACATTGTGCTTTTTACTTCATTGTCTGTTTTTTTCCTAGTTACTTTATAAATTAAATTTTCTGGGGGTAAAAACTCCCTCAAAAACAAACAAAAAACATGAGTTTAGAAAATGTGATGTTTTGCTATATATTAATCTACCAAATAGTTTATACAAGTACTGCTGAAACAATTAGTCAATTAATCAATTAAATAGACAGGAAATTAATTGGCAATTACTTTGATAAATGTTTTAGAGAATTCTTGTGGGTTTTTCTTTTAGTTATTTGGAGTTTTCATGTGTTTTTAAAAATATTTATTTATTTTCCACATTGGGAACTTTTATTTTTCATACTTTAGCAACATTTTATTGACTATACTTATTTATACTTAAGTGACATTTTCAATGCAGGACTTTTAACACTATTTTCACAGTGTGGTATTAGTAATTTCATTTAAGTAAAGGAACCAAATACTTCCTTCATCACTGATTTTAACACAGATACATTAGGCTTAATATTTCACAACATTATTATAATAATAATGTTTTGTACAACAAAGGTAGACCCACTCATTTTCCAAAAGGGAATTTTGTGTGAATGACAATTTTAACGGCTTGCTATATGTCCTGTTTTTTGTTTTTTGTTTTTTTTAAATCATATAAATTATGAAGATTATTATAGGGCCATTATTATTTCAACAAGGG